>NW_024881935.1:372500-530590 GCF_019059575.1 Amphibalanus amphitrite
TGTGTTGCTTAGTTCACCAGCGCGAATAATTATTATGCATGAATCTTCTAATGAAAAGAAAACAGCACAATGAAAAGTTCATGGCAGCATTAAAACACTCCGACTAATGAGCATTTGCCGGGCTAAGCATTAGGAAACTGCAACTTGAAACTAGAAGCAAACCCGAGCGGACCCTGCAGTCTCTCGTCATAGTAGTCGTATGGCGCAGCCTACCAGCGCAGTGAGCCGTGCGGCACAGCCTAACAGCGCAGTGAGCCGTGCGGCACAGCCTACCAGCGCAGTGAGCCGTGCGGCACAGCCTACCAGCGCAGTGAGCCGTGCGGCACAGCCTAACAGCGCAGTGAGCCGTGCGGCGCAGCCTACCAGCGCAGTGAGCCGTGCGGTTCAGCCTACCGACGGGCCGTCCAGTAGGTATGGTTCGGACGACGTGTGCTGTATGATTTGTCCTTACTCCTTAGTTATGCGTGTTATTGGTATGTTGAACATGCGGGTCTATATAAAGGTACTTTGAATTTCATCATTTTATTCCCATTTGTTTACGCACAAAAATGAACAGACAATAAATGAACAGAAACAAAACCCAGTGAACAACCAACACAGAATTAACTTTCATTGCAATTCAGCCGTCAACGTAGTTATGTGATCGAACGCGGTAAACCTGTGCAGGTCAAACTATACATTGCATAGTCACAGGCTACTATGGTATAGCTTAACATAATTGCATCAGACTACTACCATGCGACCGACATTCTTTCCAACTTCTCTCGTGCGACGTAAGGCAAAACGTGGTCTCATGTCTCTCCAGCGCGATCGGCTAGAGTCACGAAACAATCACACACGGTTTCTGGTTCGAAGAATGTAATATGACACACGGTTTTGTGAGGCATAACATATGCGGATTATGCGCCGCACAAAATTGTGCGCAATAGCAGTCCTTAGACATCGAAAGTGGTGTACCAAAGCACGAATTAGTTCTTTTGAGATAGGTATATTGGTAACTTGTAACGGCACCAGTGCAGAACTGAGAACACGAACATGAACTGAAGTCATCCATCATTTGTACTTGCAGATATCCGCTTAGCTAAAAGCTCTAAAAGCTGAAACACTACAAAACTGCAGGGAATACAGTTCAGAGGTACAAGAAGTGATGATTCGTTGTGAAGCTCAGCTGTGAAGATTGGTATGGTGATTAGTACGGCAGCCTGCCGTCGGCAGTGTCCACCGGTCGACTCCGATAAGTGTGGTCAGTCCGCCGGGAAGGTGACGCCGTCAGCACGGTGCGGCCGTTCGACACTGACCGGCTCAATACATCGACCGCTCTAATGGCGAGCGATACCCTCCGGCCGGGCCGTGTCACCGGCAGCGCGAGCAGACGGTGACGCATACACCGGCCGGTGATTGATGGCACCGCGCAGCGGCGGCGGCGCTAAACATATTCCCTTGCTACACGTTATGTGCTGTTTAATTACAGAGATCAATGGTAATCCATAGCGAAGATTTCTCCATCCGTATGATGCGACTAACATTTTAACGCTTCGGGTTCCATTGGATCCAGCTGCTTTTAGCCTGTGCAGGTCGTCAGTGAAGTATCGAGGTCACCAGGGAGTTCTGTTTTTGAGAGTCCTTTTGGCGCTGACTGGCTGACTGACATCACCCATGATCGAATGGAAGTGAGCGCCATTGCTGCGGAATATATCACCGAAACCGTACCTCCCCGTTAATTCCGCCCGCTTATCATTCCGCCGAACTGCTGACATTTACGCGAGAAATACGAGTGAGCACGACCTACGGCAAGCGCTGTGGCAGCGAGGCACGGAAGCTCGTTTCCTGGGTAATGCCGTTTTCGTGATCACTTTAGCTCATAATGCGATCCCTAACCGTATTCTGGGCCCGCTTCTGAGAACACCGAGTCAACTGCACGCTCTATGTCGGCACCCGGGGTGGCCCGGCCCGAGAGAGGCGGCGGCCCAGCGTCCGGCGTCCGGCCGACCCGGTTACGGCCCCGCCAGTCGACGGTTGTCATGGAGACGGTCACGTGACCGGCGGCGGGCGCCATCTCCGCCGCCATCCGACGGCCGTCGTTACGACCCCCCCCCCCCCCCCGCGGCCGTCTGACCCCCCCCCCCCCCCCGGCCGGGTCCGAACTCGGCGCGAGGGGCGATTCTCAGTCGCACCACGTGCCCGGTCAGCGTCCGGTCAGAGCCGGATGACTGAGGGGCACTAACCGGCACCGAGCAGCAGTAGGGACCCGTGGAGCACCGGATGACTGAGGGGCACTTTACTGGCACCGAACAGCAGCAGGGACCCGTGGAGCGCCGGATGACTGAGGGGCACTAACCGGCACCGAGCTGCAGTAGGGACCCGTGGAGCGCCGGGTGACTGAGGGGCACTAACCGGCACCGAGCTGCAGCGTCGAGCAGGTCAGCGCCAGATGACTGAGAGGCCAGAGGCCAGTAACCGGCAGCGGCCACCAGTGCAGCTGTAGCAGGGTACCGGGCAGCATCAGAGGGCAGGGCACTGAGCCGCGACCGTGATCCACGCAGCATTAGCCATGAGCTGGAAGAGGGGCCGCTTCAACTGGAACGCTTGCAACCTCTTCCCCCCCCCAAAAAAAAAACATAGAAAATTACAAATGTCGACAAAAACTTGTTTTGCGCAGGGCTTGTAAAGGGTTCGCAGTGCATACGATGCTATTAATACGGGCCTAGCGTTTTACTAGCTATAAAAATGAAATGTACGACAGTCATATCGTTGCCAAAAATTGTTGATGGTATTCCTTCCCTTCGACAGCCTGATATCTGATTGCCGATGGGGTCGCCTATCGGCAGAGCACTGGTCAGGATCCACCCGTTCCATCTTCATCGCTCTCCGGCCTGTCTCATGGTATTCACATCGTCTTCATGTCTCCATCAGTCTCCCTCCCCTGCACCCATTTCCCCGCCCCGTCCACCCGGCTGCTCTGAGGTCACCGGGGGCTCGCGGGAGGGGGGGGCAGATGCCGTCGCCGGACGTCCGGCCGCCGCCGCCGGAACTGACCGGAAGTGGCACCGGAAGTGGGCGGCCGCGGCCGGCGGGGTGATGAGGGAGCGGGCATCTGGGGCACGGGGTGGTGGAGGAAGGTGGGGACTGATGAACTGGAACGGGTGCATGGGTTGTGGGCGGAGGATAATAGTGTGTGAGTGATTTGACATGAGAACCCTTTCAGGCAGGACTGTTTTAGTTCTTCGCTTGATTTAAGTTTTGCTGATCACGCGAAACTGTGAAATTTGATCTTTGGTTCTGACTTCTGGACATCCCTTTCAACTATCATCCGCCAGTGGGTCAGGGGTCAGCTCTCGCTCTCGAGGCACTCACCAGTTTCTCGCCACCATAGGATAGGGAGGAGCCACCCTATATTGCCTGTCTGTATGTGGAAGGAGGCTGAGCAATAATGTTGATATATGTGCGGCCCCGAGATCAGAGATATTGCCGCGTTTCTCGACAGAAAGCCAATATATGGAGCATGTGATTCGGTGGATAATGCAAGAAAAACTATAAAGACAATACATTCCGTCAGTCAGGAGATAATATCCATTTTTCACCTCTTAATGCATTCATAATTTCCCCAGATCTAATTTACACACATCCATGCAGTCGCTTATTTCTGCAACAGTGAACTCCATCCCAGCCATAAGTGGCAGCCACGCCTCATTGGTTTCGTGCTGTGGGTTCGGGATTGGCTTCCAAGAAAGCTTGGAAAAAAACGCCATGTGATCAGTAGCCGTCTTTAGTTCGCATATCATTCTGGCAACGTGCGGAGTTTAAAGCAGTGTCCACTTGCTAGAGCTTCCTACGGAGCTTGTTTTCCTGTTTTCTTTTGGTCCGTCTCCGCCCGTCCTCCGTCCGTCTTTCACCCGTCCTCTGTGGTCCGTCTGTCTCCAAACAGACGGAAGGGCGTCTGTCCTCCGTACGTCTTTCACCCGTGCTCTGTGTTCCGTCTGTCTCAGAACAGACGGAAGAGTGTCCGTCCTCCGTACGTCTTTCACCCGTGCTCTGTGGTCCGTCTGTCTCAAAACATACGGGCGTCCGTCCGACACCCGTCCCTCCTCCGCCTCCAGTCCATAGAGTTCCTCTTTCATCCTCCGTCAGTCCCATAAGTTCTTTAGCCGCCGCTGCCCGACCTCTGCAGTCTGCTATATTCCAACTACCCACGCCAGCTCTGACCCCGCCTGCCGGCCAGTTTTTGTGGCTGCTGTGTTTCTGAGTTCGACCTGCATGCCCCAGCCCCGCTCTGTCCGTCTCTCGGCACACTTTCCGTCCGAGGCGCATCATTAGCCCTCCCCCCGTCGCGCCACCCGTCGGCGGCGATGATGACGTCCTGACGGTGACGGCGGCCCCGGTGTCGGCGGCGCCAATGTCTGACCGGCGGCAGACACCGTTAGACTCGCCGGCGGCCGACGGAGGAACACGCGAGCTGTGTGGGACGGGAGAGGAGCACGGGGCGGGTAGGGGAACCAGCAGCCTGCGGGCGGGGGCGGCGCAAATGACCGCCGGCGCCAGCCGCTAATCACGCGTTGTTGGCCGGTCCTCTCTGCCGGCGCCCGAACACAGGATTAGTGTGCGTAGCGACGGGACGCGCGGCGGACGCGGCGCGCCGCGGCGATCGATGGCGCACCGGTGGCGAGCAGCGGCGCATCGGCGGCGAGCAGCGGCGCTCGATGACCAGCCGGGTGACCCGACATGCCCGCGGGGCGCGGGCATCGTCCGACGGCCGCTGTCTACCGGGACGGCCGTGTCGTGTCATCGGCCCGGCCTCTGATCGTTCTTCTGACTCAAGGGACGTCCTTCTGACTCAGGGGACGTCCTCCTGACTCCTTACGTCCTCCTGACTCGGGGGACGTCCCTCGACCCCTCGCTGACTCAATGGCCAGTCCTTACTATCCCCATGACTCAGGAGCCGGCCCTCGACCTCACACCACTCCACCACCTCGCGTAAGGACGTCGGTCATCGAGTCGGTCGCTCGCTCCGACGGCGCTCGGCGGTGCGGCGCTCCCGCTCTCTGCCCGCTCTGCCACCGCCCCACTACACTCACACGCTGACGCTCACGCACGCCGGGCGCCGCGCGGGCTGGCGGGCCGGTGTCGGCCGGACCGCGCCGCGCGAGCTGCTCGCTCCGGCCGGCCAGTCGATGTGATCAATGGCTGGTGGGCCGGGCCGCCGACTGATGCTGGCTATTTGTCGGCCGGCGGAGGCCGCGGAGCGTAGACAATGCGGCTGCGGTGTGACGTGGAGCGCAGACAATGTGGCCGACCCGACAGACAGGCACACAGACACACAGTGGCAGGGTGGCCTGTGCACTCAGAGAAACAGACAGAATGCTGGGATAAATAGCTGTAAAGGGGGATAATACAATGATAAATTGCTTTCGCTTGTTGTCTGTTTCCGAAATCAGCTAGTTTATGCGTATGAGACTCCATGACTCCATGAGTTTTTTTTCCAAAAATGTCTTTAGTGGGTAACAACCAGAGCTGGGCAAGTGCGTTCCTTTAGTGCGTTCCTGCGTTCTTCCGTACGTACGCACCGCCCTTTTTAGGAAAGCAGGAACGCAGGAACGCAAAGTTTTTCAAAGGAACGCAAGTAAGAGGAACGCACCACCCGAAATTTTGAAGCGTTCGATTCGCCCCGTGTTTGGTTGGGCCCGCGCCGCGTGGTTCGGCGGTATTTTTGAGGGAGGAACGCAGGAACGCAGGAACGCTAACGCACCGAACGAAAAAAAAAATTGAGGAACGCTATTCCAGGAACGCACTTACCACGGCCGGAGGAACGCAGGAACGCTAACGCACTACCGAAAATCGAGGAACGCGCCCAGCTCTGGTAACAACCTAGTTACAACCAGCTTCTGGTAAAACGCCCCGGACCATTACTGGTCACATGTTTTAACCCTCGCCCGCACATGGGGGGGGGTTGCCACCCCCCCAGGCAGTCTTTCTGCTCTGCACTCAACAGTTTTAGAGCTAGAAGGCTGATTTTTCGTATAGCTGCTCGTCTATCCTTTCTTGATGTCCACTGAAAATTTCAAGTTTCTGTGATTTTTGGTTTCGGAGATATGACCTTGTTTTTCAGGTCATGTCATGACCCAAATGGCCAATTCTCAACATCTTGCGTTTGCCATGGGCCTTGTGAGCTTTTGACACCCTGATTTCGGCCTTTTTTGCCAGTCTTACCTCCCACCTATCATGGAACATGTTGTTCGACGATGTACAGGGGTCAAAGGTCAGGGTCAAGGTCAACCTAGGTCATCTAAGATAATTGCGTTTTAGGCAAGCTGAATTTACTTTTTGTGAAGTTTTTTTGGCTGCATTTTTGGTAAAAGCTTCTCAGATCATGATTTCATGTGATATGGACCCAAAAACAATCGGTGCACACATCAGTATACACACAGACACACACAGACATACAAACACATATAATTGACCTTGACCTAACTTGAACTGAAATGACCTCAGCAGCAAAATTCTGGTCGGATAGTGTGACAAAGAGGTTCTAGCTGGCTTGGCACCAGAAAACAGCATCGTCATCGGTATTTGATAAGCAGCGCACTTGATATCCAACGGTGACCCAAAACAGCAACATTTTTTAGTTTGACCTGACCTGGAAGGTCAATGACTGACCTGAGAAGGTAAAACTGGGTATCATTGGATTTGTCTCTTCCCAAAGAATCTTTTTGGTCTTTACTGCTAAGCTCTATCTCCAACAGGAACGAAATGGCGCGGGGGGGTGGCAACCCCCCCCCCCCCCCCATGTGCGTTCTAGGATGGGAAAATGGCATGTGCGGGCGAGGGTTAACGCCGCGGTTCAAAGCACGACTCGTCTCAAAGTGCGAGCCACGATTGATCTAATCGCACTTTATGTGGAACATGACCCAGACTCGGCTTCTCCGCAGGATGGCAATGATCAGCCCGTGGACATGGGACGATCTCCGCGGCACAACCACCAGCAGGAGCAGGAGCAGCAGCAGCAGCAGCAGCAGCAGCAGGCCGGACCGCAGCCCGGCCCCAGCGGAATGCCGCAGATGGTCGTCCAAAAGGATTTCAGGAAGGTGGGTCCCACGCTGTCGAACAGTTCAGTGGAAGTGGTTAGGTTGGCAAATGCTGTCTGGTGCAACTTCCAAACTCCAAAGAATCAGTGTTCATAGCACGAAAAGGGAATAGGTCTGACGAGGTTTAGCCCTCTTATGTGTTGGGGGGGGGGGGTCGGATGGACCCCTCATGGTTTTTCGCGAATAACTTGCGCAAAAAGCGGCCGATCACGACGAAACTTTCAGTACCCTCGAGTTGATCAATTTTACACCTACACTGACAATTTCATGACCCTGACCCAAGTTACACCTGTGACCTATTTCTCGAGGCCATGTTTGGCCGGAATCGCGATTCGGCGTGTGTCGGCTCGCATTAGCCGCGCGTTTGCAAGCTTCTCGTGGTTTCAAACGTTCAAATATGTGATTTGATGTTGCTCCCAAGCATTTGGATGGATGTCAATGTCACTTGAAGGTCAGGTCAGGTCATTGACCTTTGGTGACCTCGGTTCACTTTTTAAAGCTTTACATGTTTCGAGGCTAGTCTTTTTTAGCTGAATTCGAGTTTAGAAACTATTTGAACATTAACAAAGTAGTTTTGGGGCCTTCGTAACATGTTACGAAGCTGTCAGAGGAGGTTGACACGTACTACGAATACCCGTCACGACCCCTACTGGTTGACCTGACCTGACCTGACCCAACCTGGTCTAAATGCTTAAAGACATCATTTGTGATCAAAACTAACACGATATTCGTGATCAGCACCACGAAAAACCTCTTAGCAGCCACACTTTACGACTTTCTAACAGGTCCCGATTTTCCCGACTTTGGGTCATTGACCTGACCTGGAAGGTCAACTAATGACCTAGGATCTTAAAATTGGGTATCATCGGCTTCCTCTCGGCACGGGCAACACGCTCGTTTTTTTTTCTGCGAAGCTCTAGCTCAATCAGGGGCCAAACGGCAAGGCGGGGGCCCAACCGACCCCCCCTACACATTAGAAGCTGGCAAACGCCGCACACATGGGAGGGTTAACCAAGCTAACTAATCACATGAATAGGTATAGTTCCCAAAACTTATTTTAACTCTAACAAATTGTACATAGACACAAACGGTACACAATTGCATAAAATAGTCGAGCAGAATCAGACTACACAATGCAAGTGCGATGCTATAAAACCGATAAAGTATACTCCGAGGGTCTACCGACAAACCAGTCGAAAGCCATTCATCATCCTTCTACAACCGGCCAAGTCATTAATTTGCCTGTACTTGCATGAGGTGCATAAAACTGTGATAAATGGTTAACGAATGAAATCCAGACACCGAGCTTGACTTTTAGCACTTCACAATATAAATTACGAAATGCGCTTTTGATAGTTTAGTATAACTATGAAGGCTGTCATTCGATCTTAACGTTTGGAAAGTAAGTTGAAATGCTAATAAAATTGCATGATATCTTAGGTCAGTGTAAGAGGTATAAAAGCAATCATAGACCATTACATAAGTAATAAGTATCCATAAAGACCACAAATATTTGTGAGTGTTCTATGATTCAAATTTCAAGCTATTGACATGCACGTCTTTCCCTTTGGTTGAGTAAGCTAAAACAAACCGAATAAGCAAACAAAAGGAAGCGGCGTGAGTAGGACGCCGTTTGGAGGCAATACATGCCTACATTCCTTCAATACAATACAATACATTTAAGGTAAACTACATATATATATATATATATATATATATATATATATATATATATATATATATGCAATTCAATACATACCTACAAACCTTTGATAAAAAATGCTAATTTAAATTTCTAGCCAAAAGTAGCAAGGCGATATAAGAGCATTTTCCCAAGATCTGTAACGCCGTACCTCTGACGCTTCTGTCATTTCATTCGTATCCCGGCCCCAACTAGCCGGTAAATTTCCTACGATCTACGTACAATTTGCACAGGTCTGGCAGGGCGTCAGAATAGCTACCCTTCCGGGTGCCTGAAATATGGCGCAATCTTTTTCCCGGGGGATCTCTGGGACTCGAGCTTACTGCTCGCCAGGTCACCGTGCAGTGCGGAGAATGGGACTGTCGGTTTAGTTCAGTAATTAACGGGGCGCTCCCGTTTGACGATGATGAATACATCCAGCTCGCGCGTCATGTTTATGTGGTGAGAAAACAACTAAATGGGAGGCATTTTTCGCACATGTTAAAAGATATTTCCATGTAGTCACCAGGTCACGTATAGTGACCTCTCCTCTAAAAATTAAATACTAGCATTTCTAGCACTTCGTAACGATTGCTTCAAAGTTCAAAGCTTTCATGGGTTGATAAGGAATGGCCGATGCTCCTGAGGTTACGGTTGTTTTCGTGTGTGCACATTTTTTCGGTGTCGTGTTTTTATCATATATTATTCATGATTTATACTTTATCGACTATCGGCTATCACAAACCGTCGGGTGTACATCTGCAGAAAAACATGTCAAGTAAAATAATTCATAGGTTGTATGACACGTTAACATCGGATGTTCAATATTTGCGTACTGTGTTTGATCGTGAAGAATAGATGACTGCTGAGTGCTGATGCAGCATGGAGAGACATTGTACGTAGGTACGAGTATGCACTATGCATGTAATATTCGGAAGATAAATCTCCCGGAATATGCGGATGCCACAAAGGCAGGAGCAGCTGTTTGGGATGCAGATTTGGGCCGCGATATGAGAGCTTCCGTCAGATCACTGAGCAGGTGAATTGGACAGAAACTTTGCCACGTCTATGTAGACGGGTTGCAATGAAAAACTCTGCAGAGAATGTCAGCTGTATCGAATAAGGCCACGATGTCATGGCCTGGGACACTGTCAAACCAGCCAGCTGAAAACAACCATAGAAGATATTATTCTGAGAAGCTCACAGACATGTTGTGTGCGGGAAAGCATGCAGAAATGCAATCTATGCAATAGTATACAATATGGTCGCATGAGAAGCTGTCGTAGTGCTTGCAATTCGCCGTCGTAAACTCAACAATCATTGTAATTCAGCTACCAAAGTTCAGAGTTCAACTAGTTCAACTATTGCAAGCTAATCCAGACCACTGTTTTATATTTCTGACAACATCCCGCTTCCCAAATCCCAGCCCGACTGACAGATCCATCCCCTTCTTCACCAGGTTAGCGGGATCTCGACCGAGATCTTCCGCCAGATCGAGACCATCGAGAACGACATGGACGCGTCGACGGCGGCGGCGCTGCAGGCCGTCGAGAAGCGCGGCGAGATGCTCGTGCGCATCCTCGACCCCAACCGGCTCTCCAAGAAGGCCTTCGAGAGCGCCAAGCGCTTCCTCTCCCTGCAGGTGAGCCGTCGAAATCCCATTCTGTTCCGTCTATTAGTTAGGCTTATCGATTATAAAAAGTTTTTTTTTTCTGTGCCCCGGCAACCAGTTTTACGATGCACTTAGCCGCCAACTATTGACACTTTGATCTAATGAAGCACGATAATAAATGTGCACTGAATGTAAGCGACATACACCTTAGTCATAATCAATATATCATTTGAGCCACGCATAAACCGTTCTGTTTGCTCCCCCAGGACGGCCGGCACACGATCCAGTTTGTGGAAATTGTGAAGCGTCCCGGCCAGACGCTCGGGCTCTACATCCGCGAGGGGAACGGCGCCGACCGCTCCGACGGCGTGTTCGTCTCCCGGATCGCGCTCGAGTCGGCCGTCTACAACTCGGGCTGCCTGCGCGTCGGCGATGAGGTGCTCGCCGTCAACTTGGTGGACGTGACGCGCATGGGGCTCGACGACGTGGTCATCATCATGTCGATCCCGCGGCGACTGGTGCTCACCACGCGGCAGCGCCGGTTCCACCAGGGCGCCGAGAGCCCGCCGATGGCCCGCATTGAGCCTAAGCCGCCGCCCGTGGTCGTCATCAAGAAGGAACTCGAGGAGGAGGAGCCGGAGCGCGCGCCGCCGCCGCCCTCGACGGCGCCGCCGCCGCTGCCGCCGCGCCGGCAGCGCAGCGCCGACGACTCGCCGTACGGCTACACGCGCTCGATGGTGCACCGGGACCCGTCGGCGGCGGCCGCCTACCCGGACCCGTACAGCCGCGCGCGGCGCTCCCAGTTTGCCGGCGCCGCCAGCCGCAGCCTGCCGCCCAGCGACTCGTGGCACAGCGACGCCAGCTCCGTGACCTCGTACCAGCCGCCGCCGCCGGTGGTCACCGACCAGCCGCGCGGCTCGGCGCCCCTTTTCGCGCCCTACGAGCGCGGCGGCCCGCACCCGAAGACGCTCGAGTCGCTGGCGGAGCGCGTGCACGGCGGCCCGCTCGACTCTCTGGCCGGTAACGTGGAGTCTCTGTACGCGGCGGCGGCGCGTCGCGGCGGCTACGGCAGCTTGCCGCGCGGCGGGGGACACTACCGGGGCCGGGGGCGAGGCGCCGAGCGAGGCCGGGGGGTGACGCGCACCTACAGCGACCAGCGGCTGCCCCTGACCGACACTGAGCCGGCCGAGCTCTCCGTGCCGCCGGCCATGCGGCCCAACTTCAAGACCTCCTCGCTGCAGTACCCGCTGCGCTACACGGACACCATGAAGCGGCTGAGCGCCATGCGCCGCCGGACGGCCTCGCTCGACTACGCCTCGGACTCGGAGGCGGTGGCGCCGGGCCGGCCGCCGCTGGCGCACCGCACGCGGCCGCAGCAGCTGGCCGCTGCCGGAGGGCCGCGCAGCAACTCTCTGCCCCGGGACGGGCGCGCCGTGCTCCGCGGACGGCCGCGCTACGTCTCCGGCTACGGCTCGGCGGGCACGGCCGACAGCCAGGATGAGAGCGACGGGGCCGTCAGCGCGCCCGAGCTGCTCACCAGGAGAGGTGGGTCCCGTCGGACGGGTGTGGCGGACAGTGAGGCGGATGGCGGGGGAGAGCTCTTGTCACCTCTAAGGGAATTTATCGTGCAAACGGGCTTTGTGAGTCAGAAGTGCAGCTGACTTTTACCAACTCTTGCAGCTATTGATGCAGCCCAGTAGCTTCAATTTTCAATTAAGTAAATTCCTGTACATTCATTATTTTATCCCATGTAGATTAGCTCGTCAGTTTGACTTTTGACAAAAGCTACCCCAAACGTTAACCTTTTGCTCTCTTTTTTTTTTTGCTAACTAGTGACAGCCTCAATCCCAAAACACGTTTCGACGACTGGCTCCAGTTTCGTAACTCAGAAACTCGGAAACTGCGGACGTTGTGTTATTAAAATTCATGAGCAATCGCCTGTGCTCTGGCGCATACGTCCGACATATCGCCTGGCGCTCTCGAATGTCAGCAGCCACACATAGCCACCGTCAGATTGATGTCAGGAATAATTCAAACGGGCTGCGGCCGGCCGGCGCTCTCCGGCCGAGTTGAGCTCAGTTCCGGGGCCGGGTGCAGCTGCGGCGCCAGGGCGGGAGCAGCTGGAGCGGCGGCCCGGCCAGGCTCCGAGCTGGCGTGCGCTGCTCCCACCCCAGGGACAGATCATGCCGGCCGAATTAATTAAACGACTTCCAGAAGTTGCAGTGTCTCAGTCGCCTGCGCCCGGGAAGACGCCCGTCTGAAGAGCGGGTTCCTTGGGTAAACCTGCGGGAGATTTTTAATAATGTACGCCCCTGTCCACAGCCGGGCCGCCCAGCATGCGTCAGGCGGGAGCCGCGTACGGCGGGGGTCCGGCTGACGCCAGCCAGTGGCTCTCACGAGCGCCCTCCACCAGTGCCATCTACGAGCGGATCCGGTCGCAGCGGGACGCGGCCGGCCTGCCGCCCAGCCACCGCGGGGTTCGGTTCACCTTCAGCGCAGAGAACCTGCACGGGGGAGTGGAGGTGAGTGGGGAGTCTTCCGCCGAGCTGCCATCTAACAGTTTATCTCTCAGACTTGGTCAGATCTGTCTGATGCTGACCTCACTAAAATCAAGAGGACTTCCAACAGCGTTGAATCTGTGTTGCGGTTAACGATATATTCAGAGTGCTAGAAACTACATTAGAAATACAGTTTTGATACATTTGGCCTTGTCAGCAAAAAGGAAACCTCGTCAAAGAGGACGAATCACCTACATTACGGAGTTTGTTCGGTTGACTGCCTTCCAACAGCTCCTCAATCACCGCAGTCGGCGCCACCATTCCAACATTGTCGCGGTTGGCGTCAACAATGACAAACGCTCTAAATCTGTCGGCAAACGTTATTCAATGATGATAAAAGCGCTGTTAGTCGACACCATTGGGGCCCTTATAGAGCAATTCAATTGTCGCTAATGCAGTTGGACGTATTAGCGGAGCTGCGGGCCGGGAAACGAAAAGTCGACTTCCCACTTCTACATACAGAGCTAAACGAATAGTCATTTACGAGGTCTCCGAGTGTGCATTTATGTTCATTGAGAGAAGCTCTCAGTCGTCTGGCCACTATTTATTGTCGATCTCATGCGCTCATCTTGCAGCCAACCATCGATTAATAAGTCGGGGATGCGTCTCAGCACGGAAGTGAAAATGAGCACGAAGATACGAGTATAAATGAGCAGCATCTCCCAGTGACAACTCTGTCTCCGCGCCTCCCCGCAAGAGTGGTCACACTAACACTCCCCTCACCTCCCTGCAGGAGTCGCCGTACTACTCGTACCGCCCCCAGCTGAGCACGCTGCGGGCCCAGGCGCCGGGTATGGTGCAGCCCCGCCGGCCGCCGGTGGCCGCCGGGGCACCGGCGGACGCCGCCGGACCGCCGCTCTCACAGCGGCTGCGGTCACTGCTGGAGGAGCGCAGCATCACGCCGACCCCGCAGCCGGGCCAGGCGTCTCGGTTCTCCGTGCTCAACATCAACCCGGCAGGTGGGGACTGGTTAAAGAGGGGGGAGTAGGAGAAGAGTGGGAGGGAGAGGCCGAGAGGAGGAGGGAGGAGGGAAAGGGCCTGATACTGTCCTTATTTTATAAAAGGTCAAGAAGGCTTGTGCTCTGAGTGTCTCAGCCTGCTCAGCTGGCTACATCGGCAGCGCGCGAGAAGGCCTAAAACAACTTAAAATAACTTAAATAACTTTTCTGAGCAGTCGCAAAACATTCATATAGAGATCCATACGAAATATGTGCAATAGTTTTGACTACCACCTCTGATCGGTCGCTGACTGACGATATACCACCCCCTGCCCGCGCAGAGTTCCTGCGGTACAAGTCGGAGCGACCGTCCATGTCGAGCAGTGCCGAGGAGGGGCCCTCGGGGATGCTCTGGGTGCACCTGCTCTCCGGGCGCGGTCTGAAGCCGGCCGGCAGGATGCAGCACCTGCGCGACCTCTACTGCGTGCTCGAGTGTGACCACGTGCACAAGGCGCGCACGGTGATCCGCACCGGCGACCTGGTGTTCGACTGGGACGAGACGTTCGAGCTGGACCTCATCAACACGCGCGAGCTGGACTTCCTCATCTACTCGTGGGACCCGCAGTTCCGGCACAAGCTCTGCTACAAGGGCTCAGTGTGCGTGGCCACGCTGCTGCGAGAGAGCAGCGTCTACCAGCTGGCGCTCAAGGTGGAGCCGCACGGCACACTGTACGTCAAACTGCGCTACACCGAGCCCAAGCGGTGCTTCGAGCGGGCGCCCAACCCGCGCCGCTCGGCGTTGTTCGGCGTCGACCTGGAGACGGTGGTGGCGCGGGAGAACTCGGGTCTCAGCGTACCGCTGATCGTCAAACGCTGTGTGGACGAGGTGGAGCGGCGCGGTCTGGACATTATCGGCCTGTACCGGCTCTGCGGCTCGGCCACCAAAAAACTGCTGCTCCGAGAGGCGTTCGAAAAGAGCCCGCGCTCCGTCGACCTGTCGCCCGACAACGTGCCAGACATCAACGTCATCACCGGTACGTGAAAATAGCTAATATTATCTACGAGCGCGTCAAGTCTTTGACTCATGCCTCACGGCTAGTCGAACGGAAACAAATTCTATGGCATTTCAGCATAGACAAAAATGCATTTGTGCTTTTATTCGTTTCCACTGTCGGTTGTGTTCGTAGTTTAGATCACGGCTGAATTTTTTCTGTCTTTCTGCAGGTGTTCTGAAGGACTACCTCCGCGAGCTACCCGAGCCACTGTTCACCAAATGTCTGTATCAGATGCTTTGTGACGCCCTCTCCGTCTGTCTGCCCGACGACCCCGAGGGCAACGCCAAACTCATGTTCTCCATACTCGACTGTCTGCCAAAAATCAACAGGGTGAGACGCACAATGTGCAGAAAAGGATGGTTCAAAATTATTTAGGTGGAATTTCCAGCTTGCATAGTCCTTATGACAAGCATTGCCAAGTTCACAGTGCACGGACCGCGCAGCGCTCTTCGTGCGCTGCGGCACAGTATAACATGTCAGGCGTTTGTCGCCAACGCCATCTAGAAGCGAATAGTGAAAACACCACAGCGCGGCAGCTTGAATTGCATAGATCCTGCAGCTAATTTACAGATATACGTATGTCTTTTAGTGGCTGAAACGAGCCGACAGAACTATACACTGGGCGTGCATCTGATGGAATCTGAATAAGGAACAGCATCAGGTTTCAGTTCACTCTTCATCGAAGACCCGTCATGTTCATTAGTTTCACAGTAGTGAGTGTAAGCCGTCGTTTTGTTTCAGTGCACGCTGCTGTTTCTGATGGACCACCTGCGGCTGGTGGCCTCTCAGTCCGAGTGTAACAAGATGACGCCGCAGAACGTCGCCATCTGCTTCGGCCCGGTGCTGATGCTGCACTCGGAGATCGGCCGCACCGACATCGACTTCCACAAGCCCATCTCGGTGCTCAAGTACCTGCTCACCATCTGGCCATCAAAGTCAGGTAATGTTTGCGACGCTGGCCGCAGCGAGGTGGCCCCGGGCAGCCCGAACAGTGGAGTAGGTGTGAGTGATTGTCAGGGTCAGAGAAACGAACATAAATCGTTATAAAAGCATATCGATCGATATCAGGAAGACAACATCCCGCTTTGATTGTTACCAGCTGCCAAAGCGCACCGCCGAACTGTTTCATTGTCGTGCTTCCCTTGCTTTGCTCATTGCTGCAATGTTATTTCTTCTGATATTTTCAGCACCAATTTTCTTGCATCATTGCTTCATAAAAACACAAGTGGGATTCTTTACCTAAGCTAGTCACGTTTGAGGTTACGGAGTGCGATTTTTATGACTTCATTGAGAAACAACAATTATTATGGGTTTAAATGTGCTGCTTTTCTCATGTGTATGCCTTTCTCGTTTTGAACGTACCGTTTCTCATTCAGAGGAAAACCAGTTCGATAGAATCGTCGCTCTTTGCCAGTATCTGCACGCTCACTATTGCACAGTCACCGCCTGCATTTGGATAGTCGCTGCATTACTGGCATTGTCTGATGCACTCACCGTGTCCTTTCCTGCAATATATGTAGCAGGGAGATGTCCGTACCGTGCGCTGTATCACGTATCACCGCTTCCACGCCTGGGAGGCGCTCTCCTCACCGCAAAGCACAGAGAGCGCCCCCAAAGGTGCTTCTTGATTCTTTTACTGGGCCGTTTTCCAGACAGTTCGGGAAGCAGCGGCAGCGACAGCAGGACCAGCTCGTCGCTCTCGTCTCTCACCACGCCCCCCTTCGTCGGCGCGGCGGGACGCGGCGCAGGAGCCGGCGGACCGCTCCGACCCAGCTACTACCGCCACCGACAGTGGCTCAGAGAGTCGCGATTCCTCCCCGAATCAACCTGCTGACACGCGCCCGCCGGCCGGCCGGCCGCCGGCGCCGCCGCCGCCCGGTCAGCGGCCGGCGCTCCCTCCGCGACCTCCGGGCCGGGTCCGCTCCCGGCACCCCTCCCGCAGCGAGGAGCCCGACCTGGGCTCCAGCGCGGGACCGCGGCCCGGACCCGGCTCGGGAGCGGGACCGGCCGGCGCGCCCAGCCAGCCCTTCCCCGGCCCGCCCGCCGCCCCCAGCTACATGCGGCCAAAGTCGGACGTGGATGTCGGCGGTGGTCGAGACGGCCGGGCCACGCCGGCCGAGAGCGGTTACGCCCGCGAGGGACGGGCCACGCCGGCGGAGGGTGGCTACACCCGGGAGGGACGGGCCACGCCGGCGGAGGGTGGCTACATCCGGGTCGCGCCGGCGGAGAGCGGCTACACCCGGCCGCCACCGCCCGCGTACCCCGGCTCCGGCGACCCGTACGGACGGAGCACGCCACCGCAGTACGGGCGCGGTCAGGAGGCCCGGCCTCGGCCACCGTCCGGCTCAGAACCGACCATCGGCGGCCGCGAGACGCACGAGGAGCTCATGAAGGGCGTCATCTCGGAGCTCCAGAGCAAGCGGCTCTCGGCGCGCAGCCTGGACGGCGACGGGGCGCCGGCCGACCGCGACCAGCGCCGCGAGCAGGAGGAGGAGCGGGAGGAAGAGGAGGAGGAGGAGCGGTTAGATCTCACGTGAGGCCGAGCCGAGCCGCCGCCGGCGCCTAGCAATAACGCGATTCCAACTACAGGGTAACGGGGGCCCGGCTGCTCGACGGCGAGCGCCGGGCCACCGGAGACGGGCGCAGCTGGCGCCCAGTATGCATCCCACTGCCAATTGTGTGCGGTCCGAGGTGGCGCGACGCGACTTCCAGAATATCAGTTCCTGGGGCGCCTCTGGGAGCGGCGCGCCGCCTGGTGGCTGACAGCCGAAACTGTAGTTCGGTACCCGGCCGCCAGAGGTACCGCAGTGCGCCTCTCCGACGACCTCACTTCGTGTTGATAGCGCCTGTGTTAGAGGCGAGATATCTCTTGGATGCATTTCGTATCGATAAATGGAACTTTTACCGCATCATGCACCGAACATTGTCCAAATTTGTCCCGCATGTCAGGTAACTGTAGGAAGTTGGCTGCGGTCAGAGCAGAGTACCGGTAAATTTCGGTTATGTTCCCCTTGAGCGGCGCAGCACCTCCATCCACCGTCACAACTGCCAAATACTCAGTGTCGGCGCCCGTATAGTCCATGTCGTGCACGCACTGCCTTGTTGTTACGATGTAGCCAGAGAGGCGGTCGGTCGGCCGGCCGCTTCGTTAGGTAGGGACGGGGATTTAACTGCCGGTCAGCGGGTGGGTCCAGCGCCGTGGCCAGGCGGCCCCGCTGGGTGACCAGCCTCAGAGGCCTGGGCAGTGTTCACGGGCAAGTGTCGGGTGCCGCATACCTTTCCTCAGAGCCCGGTAGAGGCGTGTGTTCGGCGTCGTACGCGCGTCGATCTTTTGCTCTTTTGTAGTTCTGTTACGGTAGCGTGCTGGCCGGTTTTTATAGCGTTTTGTAAGCCCTTCTCTCGAGCTGCGCCTGCTGTTGGCGAGTGTGGGTCTGTGGTGGTGTGTTGCCGAGTGAGTGTGACCCGGGGATGTCGCCGGCGGGGACGCGCTGATCAGCTGTCGATTTCTGAAAAATTGCGCAGCACAGGTACAAAGTGACAAAGGCGATCGAGAAATTAGCTGAATTGTAATGTCGCAAAACGGAGAAAAGTGATTGCTTTATACGAGAGAGACCTCAGGCTGCACCACACCGGTATCAAATGTGCGTACGTAACCGACGGATGGCAAATGTCCGCGTTTTTGTCACTTTGTTGCCAGCTCCACGTGGTGACAACTCTTGCCGCCCAGTTTCACATCACGGCGTGTTGGTCAGTGCTCGTTTACTGTGTATGTACTATCTTGAAGCCGCAAACCGCGTGCGTCCCGGCCGCTATGCGCCGCGCGGCCGGTGCTCGGCGGCCTGCCGGCAGGGTTCGCCGTTCGACACCCTGCAGGGAGCGTCCGCCGCAGGGTAACTCAATGGGCGGCTCCGCTCTCTGCCGCCGACGCAATGTGCTTTGACATATCCTGGATGGTGATGCTGCCTTCTGTACTATTTTGTAACGTCGTTCGCCGACTCGACTTTCTGAAGCGCGCGTCGCGATGAGTTCGATGTGTGATGATGTCTACAAATAATCATGTCCAAACGCCACTGATGATCTGCCGCTCTGTTCTGACGCCGTAATCAGTTTGTTTCGTATGCTCTGTGCAGAATCAGCTCAGTAGCTTCCCATCCATCGGTTGCATCCCATGACTGGCTTTATACCGTGGCAGCTCATATACCTTTGAGTTTTGTTGTTGGCGAAGATCGTATATATGCGAAGGCCAGTTGACAAGAGTGGATGTATGTAAAATAGAGCAACATAAGTGATCTAGCTGGTTTGATGAGATGTGTTCTTTGGTAATCCTGCCCGTTTGGAGGAAGACGATCATGCGACCCGTCTGCTTTCAGTTTGATCGCTGTAAGATGGATCGAATCGGCTCGCCGCACTTCGAATGTCACAACTGCCTACAAGGAAATTATGTACCATAGCCTAAGACAGTCAATAGGTTACCGAAACAATTCTTGTCACCAAAGTCCCAAAGAGTTAAAAAAAAACATTTGCCTTCCCCGGCAGTAGGAAAACTGGTAGCATACTCGTTCGTCACAACCCACTCGATAGGCGTTATCACAAGTGTATTCGCGGCCATTGGGGCGACGTAAGAAAAGAAGAAAACAACTGGCCCCAAGAACTTTAAATTATCAGTTAGCATGCACCTTTTCCTTCATGTGTAGATAATTTGCCATCAATTGTTAGCGAAAATTGCATTTAAAATCTTCCATTTATGCTTTTTTAATTGTTTGCACAATATGTTCTTTTACTAAGCTAGAAACAGTAATTAGAAATAGTTCCGGCATCATCGTCAAGAACAATAAGGAAGGCTTGAAGTGAATACAGTAATCTTTCAATAAATTCTGTTCAATAAAAAAATATCAACTTTTTTACAAGACGGATGTCTTTAGGAATCTATTTAACGTGTGACAACTCAGCCGGTATTTCGTCGCCTACATCCCAGCTTTCCCTAGTGACCGATAGAGGCGCTGCTATCGATGTCCGCCCGTGCCGCCTAACGTGTAAGCAATCGCTTAAGTTTTAGTCCGGCCGTAGGTAAAGTTACTGCAATTAGACGTCTTGCTTTACCAGGGTCACAACCAATAGGAAAGTTTAAAAAAAAACAATATGATGAAGAAATGAGCATCACGATATTTTCATGTTTGTTTTTAAATAAAGCGACGCGTCGAAATTGTTAAATGAAATGTTTAACCAGAGTTGTGATGGTGGTCCAATCGCAACAATTCGAAGCGTTGGCCTCGGCGTTTTCACGCCGCCCCTCCCCCGGTCCCCCTATATAGTCTTGTGGGTCATAAAGCCACAAGCAGTACCTAAAAGCTGCGGTCAGTGTGGGTTATATGTGAAGAATAAGCATCGAAGCTGTTTTTATAAAATTTGATATTTATTGAAAAATTGGGCAGAACTGCCAAGTCCCAAACAGATGATGTTTCCGCATCGCCAACAAAATCCATAAATCTCTGTAAGCTCTTCTGTGGTCTTAAGGCCGGGCTCCACTACGCGTTTTTTCCGTGCGTTTTATCCGAGACATCGGTTTTTGCGTGAAATCGTTCCCGAAAAAAGTTCGCATCATTGCTCAACATTGGGCAGGCTACACTGGGAACGATGTCACGCAAAACACGACAACTTGCAAATTCCGTACCGATTTTAAGGAAATCTCGGTAAAACGCATGACGATGTCACGCAAACTCGGAAATCTCGTACCTATAAAAAGTTCAATTATTTGAACTTTTCATCGTTTTTTGCGTGATCTCGGCCGGGAGACATGACTTGCGCGCTGCGGCAAACAGTGTGAATGTAATTTTGTGTTGTTTTTGACGTTGTTAAATATGTTTTCAATTATTGTGTTGAAGCTAGGAAATTTTTGTAGAAGTGTTTTTAGTGTAAAGAGGATGAGTGAAGGTAAGAAATAATAAACATAGCAACCCTACATATTTCATTTTGCGCTTAAAGCAGTGTCAATGCAGGGGCAAATGGTTTTAATTCAAATAGAAATTGGGGCAGTGGTGATAGGTTGGTTCGAAATTAAATGAACTAGCTGCAATGCAGAAATTTCAGCTCAAAATTGCTTGTGTTGAGTTTCGGCGTATGAGGGTATCACGGGCGTCCAGCTAGTGTATGGATGTTTTCCAGTCTGGTGCATTGCCATAGGTAGGCGGAATGTTAAAAATAAAAAAAAAATCCCTTTCCCTCTTCAGCCACCAGTGGCTAGCTATGAAACAAGTTATGTATTCAAGCAAGTTTATCATGGGTGCAAGGCTAGCAACATGTGCAAGACACTTCAGCATCAAATTCCGCTCAATTTTGTCATTTGTGCCCTTCAAAAAATAAACAGGTACATCAAAAGGAATGTACACAGTAATTCGTATTCGTTTCGGGCTACACTGAGGTAAAAATTGTTATAACAATTTTTAACAATTTTTTACCTCAGTGTAGACCGAAACGAATACGAATTACTATCATTTACCAGAGGAAGATTAGAAATGACACTTCGTCAATACCTGAGGAATGTACACGCCGAGCACAGAGGCTCCGGCGTGAGAAAGCCCAGCCTTGTGCCGTGCTGCCATCCACTTGCTTGCTGAACATGAACTGGGTGCGGGTGAAGATTGATTGGTGCCGGTGGGTCCATTCTGCTATGCAACAACCTCTGCTTAGTGGGCACCCGGGCTCAAAGCCACCCACTCAACCCTTCAGACAAATTTTATAAAAGTTTGGCTTACTTTTTATTAAATGTACCTACTTGCAAAACACCTTCTTTATAGGCTCAAAATAAACAAAGTGTGATTTTCCACGTAGTGGAGCCTGGGTTTAATGACAACAATAATGTCACGTGCTTCAGGATGACAAGCAAAAAACGATATCACGCAAAAACCGACAAATTGCAAAACCGATTTCACGCAAAAACCGATGTCTCGGATAAAACGCGCGTAAAAAAACGCGTAGTGGAGCCCGGCCTTTAAGGCCGGGCTCCACTACGCGTTTTTTTCCGTGCGTTTTATCCGAGACATCGGTTTTTGCGTGAAATCGTTCCCGAAAAAAAGTTCGCATCATTGCTCAACATTGGGCAAGCTACACTGGGAACGATGTCACGCAAAACACGACAACTTGCAAATTCCGTGCCGATTTTAAGGAAATCTCGGTAAAACGCATGACGATGTCACGCAAACTCGGAAATCTCGTACCTATAAAAAGTTCAATTATTTGAACTTTTCATCGTTTTTTGCGTGATCTCGGCCGGGAGACATGACTTGCGCGCTGCGGCAAACAATGTTAATGTAATTTTTGTTTGTTTTTGACGTTGTTGAATATGTTTTTAATTCTTGTGTTGAATATAGGAAATTTTTGTAGAAGTTTTTTTTTTAGTGTAAAGTGGATGAGTGAAGGTAAGAAATGATAAACATAGCAACCCTACATATTTCATTTTGCACTTAACCCGCGCACCGACGGGGGGGGGCGGATATCCGCCCCCCCCTGAGGTTTTTCGCGGATAGCGGGAAAACCGCGGCGCGTAGCGCCGCGAAATTTGGCATGACTATTCGCTCATCAATTTTACATATGGTGTGCAAGTTTGAACCTCCTAACTTTTAAGGTCAGGTCACCAGGTCACTTTGAATGACCCAACCTCAAGTCACTTTTTTGCAACTTTGTCACCGTGCCAGAGCTACAGTAGATGTCGGAGGCCTTTGAAAGTCGCAGGATGTTATTAGGTCATTAGTAGCTACAATTTGTATATCTCGGAATTTTGATGTCGGTGACCTAAGGTCAGGTCAATTTCGCGACCTCCCCATTATAAGTCAATGGGGGAAAAATCAACTCACTGTTTTTACCACTAAAACGGGTCGGAATGGCCCCATATACCATACATGACTTCACATACGATCAACCTTCACTACCTTGAGGTCTGTTTTGCTGTTGGGCAGCTGTAAGGTCATGTGACGTCATCAAAGGTCACCAAAGGTTTTTTGCCAATAACTCCTTACAGGAACAAGATACAGCCGCGCGGATGGTCTCATTGTGTTCAGCTCGTCAAGACGCATCGAATGATATACATGATGACCTCGAGGTCACGTGACCTGAGGTCAACCTTTGACCTTGACCTTTCGAGGTCAACATATATATCATTCGATGCGGATTGACGAGAGGATCACGATGATGCCCTTAGTTTGTTCCTATCTTGACTACTTCGAAAGTTATTCGAGAAAAACCCTCTCCATATCTAGCGCCGCCATTTTGACTTTTTCGACCCCTGTGACGTCATCTTTGACCTGACCTGAAAATGACCTTAGTAAAAATTGTAGACCTTGTCCGTGCGTATCCGATGCCGTTTACCGCTTGTCGCTATCTTGCTTCGTTCTCGAGATCTCAGGGGGGGGGCGGTCATCCGCCCCCCCCCGTCGGTACTAAGTTGGCGCAGACCCCCGTCGGTGCGCGGGTTAAAGCAGTGTCAATGCAGGGGAAAATGGTTTTAATTCAAATAGAAATTGGCGGAGTGGTGATAGATGAGTGGTCGGTAGAATGATGTGCACAGTGCACACGCGCTTTATGTAAAAGTGGATTATTTCGGCACAAATAGGCACCCAACTTTCATGGTAAGTGATGCATAAATTTCAGCTCAAAATTGCTTGTGTCGAGTTTCGGCGCATGAGGGTCTCACGGGCGTCCAGCTAGCGTATGGATGTTTTCCAGTCTGGTGCATTGCCATAGGTAGGCGGAATGTTAAGAATAAAAAATCCCTTGCCCTCTTCAGCCACCAGTGGCTAGCTATGAAACAAGTTATGTATTTAAGCAAGTTTATCATAGGTGCAAGGCTAGCAACATGTGCAAGACACTTCAGCATCAAATTCTGCTCAATTTTGTCATTTGTGCCTTTCAAAAAATGAACAGGTACAAAGGGAATGTACACGCCGAGCACAGAGGCTCCGGCGTAAGAAAGCCCAGCCTTGTGCCGTGCTGCCATCCACTTGCTGAACATGAACTGAGTGCGGGTGAAGATTGATTGGTGGGACCATGCTGCTATGCAACAACCTCTGCTTAGTGGGCACCCGGGCTCAAAACCACCCACTCAACCCTTCAGACAAATTTTATAAAAGTTTGGCTTACTTTTCATTAAATGTACCTACTTGCAAAACACCTTCTTTATAGGCTTAAAATAAACAAAGTGTGATTTTCCGCGTAGTGGAGCCTGGGTTTAATGACAACAATAATGTCACGTGCTTCGGGATGACAAGCAAAAAACGATATCACGCAAAAACCGACAAATTGCAAAACCGATTTCACGCAAAAACCGATGTCTCGGATAAAACGCGCGTAAAAAAACGCGTAGTGGAGCCCGGCCTTTATCGTCGAAGTCTAGTCAACAAACCTCAGGACAACAGCTCCGCTTCCATAGCAAGCTTTTAAAACCGCTCAAATAGACCATTCTCACGGAGGCTATTTTTGTAACACGATGTAAGACGTGCCCCACACCCATCCCAACAGGACAAAAGCTAGATATATCCTGAAATAGGAAGGGTGCGGGAACTCGTGAATTGCTTATCTCAGCTCCACTTTAGGTTCAAAAAGACAAGTTCCGACTCCAAACACGTCTGACTTTGACAATGCTAGCGTCGCTTAAGGTAACCACACTGTGCGAGAGGTAGGTACTCGTATTGTTCAACAACAGAACACAAGTGTTTTCCTCAACATTCCCCAGACGCCATAGTTGTCGGCTGTCGCATCAACTGTCAAGCAGCCGCCCGGCAAATAGCACATCGGACACAGCTACACGGGAAGGAACTTACCTCAGTGACGTCACAGATCAGCTGATTGCCTCCGATCGGTGCAGGCCGGTCTCCCATCGCCGTCTGCGTCCACCATTTATCACAGATCCGACAGCTTCCTGCAGTTCCACTGCCAGATTATAATTTAGCAGCTTCTTCCGGTGCGCGTTTTCAGGCCTGTCCGGCCATTCTATCTCCTACCAATCGTTTCCGCCGAGCAGGAGCGGTGTCCAAGTCGTCGAAATCGGCCGATCGACGCAGCGAGTCGGCGTGATCGAATTATCGTGACAAATCTGTGTGCCGTCGGCGCGGCCGACTGCCCTGGGCAGGACAGCCGGCTGTGAGTTGACTCGGCTAATCTGGCCGTGTCACTCCTGCCGCGTCTGACGGGCGCCGACCCGCTCTCGCAGCGGTGGTCGCCGCTCGTCGCCGCAGCCACCTCGGACAGATACTCCGGCAAGAGGTACAGCTTCTTCCGTTAGTAGTAAGTGCTTACCTACTTGGACGGACCGTTCTTCTGTGTATAGCGAAAAACAGCACCAATAGACAAGATATCTTGACATACGTGAGTCCTCAGGCAGTTACAACCGGAGCATTTGTATTTGTATTTATTTTGAAGAGCACTCCACAGCAACAGTGGCTTTTCAAGCTCCGAGTCAGAGAATAGGGTAGATACCAGATGTGTACAAAACAATTAGTCATCCAACCTGTAGCCGCCGTCTGCTCCGCTCCGCCAAAAAGGCCAGATGATTACCACGCTGTATTGTAACAGCGCATGTGCATGAGCACGGTTTCTGCCAAAGACACACAAACAAATATAACACATACCACAGTTGAACATAGGCGTGAGGGACAGAAACATAGCTATACGAGGTGCTATCTCACATTATTACACTTAAGTCAAATCTCGTACTTATGCCCACACACTTACGCCAAAACAATAATCATATCCTCACCATCGGAGTGACTCTCGGCAGGATGTAGACGGCAGCCAAAGTGAGCACAGTGCTCGAGCGCCACCAAAACCAGGCGCCAAAGTACGTGGCCGGGCGCGCCACACCAAACAGGCGCTGTCGAGGCGTCGGGCGCCACACCAGGCAGGCGCCACCAGCGCGCCGAACGCCTCACCAACGGCGCCACCAGTACGTCGAGCGCCGCACCAACCGGCGCCACCAACAGAAGCAGGCGCCACGGATGATTCGCACCAAAAACCGGGCGCAACAGGGCACGCCGCGCCACACGTCCAACTCAACGCAGAAACCGAAAAGACAGGTATACCAAATCGCCACATATAATAATGAGGGTCACGACACATAATATGCCGAGATATCTTAAGCCAATGACGACAATCAAAAAACAAACGCCAACCGAAAGTTCAATACGGCCATCACTATACTGCGCTAATACTGACACACATACACATGTACTGCCACTAGCCGGCGGTGCCATCTATTGCCGAGCTACGCAAGCAGGAGGGCCACGGGGGGCGCTACTGTCGACCTAACCGCGCACCGAGCAGCTGAGTCGAGCAGACGTACGAGCAGCGCCTACACTCCCCCCTTCAGCATACGGCTGAAAAAAAAAACTCGAGCGCTGCCACGATAAATACATGGGAACAACAAGACATGACAGAATACATCGATACGCAACACTAAGTTACGCTCGCAACGTCTCGACGCCGCCTGTAGTAGCCTTACAAGCTAACACATATAAACAGTAACACCATCAGAGCTGCACACCTTGGCGGCTGCGAAACACTCACCATTCCAAATCGGCCTCAGCAAGAACTAAAACCATCTTATGGATAGGTCGGAGGTAAGTCGATGCACTGGTCTTAACTAAGGCCTTTCGAACACGGCCGTCCCGACTGGGTCTCGTCTCAACTACCCTGGCAAGTGGCCAAGTACCTCGGGGAGCACCTGACTCGACAAGCAGTACAATATCTCCTACCTGGAGATTTCTCGCACCATGTCTCCATCTTTGCCTAGCCTGGAGCGCAGGCAAATATTCTCTCTTCCATCTCACCCAAAACTGATCAGCCAAGTACTGCACGTACCTCCAGCGGCGCCTCGAGAACGACTCGGACTCACCGAACACACCAGGAACAGGGTGAACAGACGCACGCAAGAGAAGCAAGTGATTCGGGGTAATTGGCTCAACGTTACTGTCACTGGTGGTAACAAACGTGAGCGGCCTGCTGTTCAGGATTGATTCTATTTCACAGAGTAGTGTGTACAGCGCTTCACGATCCAACAGACGAGTGACAGGCATAGACCTCCAAATTTTTCGGACACTCCTAATCTGACGCTCTACAGACCCAGAAAAGTGAGAACCGTGAGGCGGATTGAACACCCAGTCAATTCCGTGCGGTCGGGCTGCCCGTTGCAACTCCTCGGGATCAAGCTCTAACAGGGCCTCGCGAAGCTCCCTGTCCGCTCCGCACATGTTGGTCCCATTATCAGATCTCACTTGGCGGATTTCTCCGCGGCGAGCTGCTACACGGCGTATAGCATTGACCAACGAATCAGTGCTGAGCGACTCCAGCAGCTCTATATGCACCCCTCGAGTCGTCATGCAGGTACTCAACAGCGCCCAACACTTACGCTCTGTCCGGCCACTCTTCACTGGGATAGGACCGAAAACGTCACACGAGATCTTCTCGAACGCCCCAACGCCCGGAACGACGCGCTCGTCTGGCAGGTCCGCCATCAGCTGCCCGAGCGGCCGGCCATTCACCTTCCTACATACCGTGCACCCACGCAGCATCTTCCTGATCTCTCGCCCAGCGCCAATAACCCAGTACTTATCCCTCACACGCCACAGCGTATGATCTCTCCCTTCGTGTCCCACAGCTCTGTGTGCCTCACGGATCACCAATTTTGAAACGTGATGCTCCCGTGGGAGTATCACCGGATGGCGAGCTCGCATCGAGATTCCTTCTGCCGCATCCAGCCGACCTCCCACCACCAGGAGACCATCACGAATATGCGGTCTGAGAGCGGCCAAGGGGCTGGTCCTCGCCACCCTCACCGGACCGTCCGTGGACAGATCACGAGGAAGATCAGCCATGCCGGACTGAGCGTAGCGGAGAATGTCGGACTCAGCATCGCTCAAGTCCGACTGCGTCAGGAGAGCCCGCGCGCCTCCACCACGTCTTGGCCTGAGTCCTTTCCTCTTCGCCAAAACGTACCTGCGGAAATCACCATTTCTGATGACAGTCATGAATCTTTTGTACCAGGCTACTGCCACCTTCAGCCGATAGAAAGACGAAAAGTAACGAACTAGCCCACCGAATGGATCAGTCTGACGCCCGACCAACGCTGTGGCTACAGGACTAGACTTCTTTACCTCAGACGCTGGGAGAGGGGTACGTTCAGTCGGCTCCACAGGCCACATTGACTGGTCCTTCATCAAGAAGCCCGGACCCCTTAGCCACATTCCCAAGTTGGTTCCGTCCGCACCACGTGAGCCCACGTCGGCAGGGTTATCTCCCGAGGGTACATAACCCCATTCAGACACCTCTGTCACGTCATGAATCAGGGCCAGTCGGTTCGCAACGTAGGTTTTGAACCGGGTCGTCCTGTTCCTGATCATCATCAACACCACCATACTATCCGTCCACATATGTACTCTGTCGAACCTCGTGTCAAGCTCCCTGACAAGAAACTGCCGGATCAAAGAACCCAGCACGGCCCCAGCCAGCTCGAGCTTTGGGACGGATACAGAGCGAAGCGGGGCCACTCGGGACTTTCCCATCAGGAATTCCATGAACACACTGTCTCCATCACTCTCGGTCACGACTTCCTTTCGAATATACGCCACCGCAGAATAGGCCGATTCGCTGGCGTCGACGAACACGTGCAGCTCCGTGGAGCGCACACTTCCCGATGGACCAGATATGTCACGAGCCAAGCACGCACCGCTCAGCTCCTCAGCTCGGCGAAGCCATGCTTGCCACTCATCAACCAAAGCGGGTGGAATTGCCTCATCCCAGCCACAGGATGCAGCACAAAGTTTCTGCAGAATCAGCTTCGCTGACAGGGAAATGGGAGCCCAGAATCCAATGGGATCGAAAACACTGCTGACAGTGGACAGGATCCCGCGTCTCGTCACCGGGCTCTTCCTGTCTTGAAAGCAAAAACGGAACGTGTCATCCTCCATGCACCATTCCACGCCCAACGCACGATTACAGCCAAGTTCGTCTCTGTCCAGATTCAAATCCCTGACGCCCTTTCCTCTCTCTCCTTCGGGAATGCTCCTTAGGAAATCTGCACTGTTAGATACAAACTTCCTCATGCTGAACGCGCCCGTTTGGCACAGCCGTTTCAGATCATCTGCGAGACTGACCGCTTTCTCAACAGAGTCGACTGCCACAAGCGCGTCATCAACGTACATGTTTCGCAGCAGCACATCAGCGGCCTCGGGAAACTGCTGCTTTCCCCCCTCGGCGCACAGTTGCACAGCCAAGGATGCAACGCTGCTGCTAGAGACCGCACCGAATACGTGTGAACGCATTCTCCACACTTCAATCTCGCCTGCATCAATGTCATCGTTCTTGAACCACAAGAACCGAAGTAAGTCTGAATCCCTGGCAGGGACATGTACCCTGTGATACATCGCCTGTATGTCGCAAGCGAAAGCCACACCACCTTCACGAAAGCGAGAAACAACCGCTGTCAGCGGCTGACCCAGGTGGGGACCGCCTTGGAGAATGTCATTTAGACAAACCCCTGCTGACCGAGCAGCGCAATCGAACACCACCCTGAGTTTCGCTGGGCTTTCTACCGCATGGTGCGGAAGGTACCAAACGTCACGTGACCTTGGGGCAAGCTCGCTGGACGGAACCTTCTCTGCATAGCCGTCATCTCTCAGCGAGTTGATCACAGACGCGTACGACTGAAACATGCTCGGGTCCCGTTTAAACTTCCTTCTGAGCGAACCGAGTCGCTTCTCGGCAACTGGGAAGCTGTCAGGAATGCTACCCAGGTCTGACCTTGGAAGAGCGATTTCGAAGTGACCGTCCTCGTCCTTGCGGACGGTACCTTTCACCCTGTCCAACCACTCCTTGTCCTCGACAGACATGCCTTCACGATTGTCAGATACATCACGGAACTCCTCAGAGTAAAGTTTCTCAAACATCAAACGGATGTCCTCCTCGTCATCTCTGCAATCACTTTTTCGCAGAAAGTTAACCAGATGCGGTCTGCCGTCTAGGCCGTGACAGGAGAGTCCCACTACGTACCAACCCAAATCAACTCTGACACCATGTGGTCCTTCCTGTCCTGCTGACGGAGACACAACCTCTCTCACCATCAGAAGGTCAGCAACATTTCCACCAATCAGCAGCCCGACGGGCACGTTCAAATCCAGAATTTCTACACCATTCAGATGCTCCCATCTCGTCGCCTGTTCTACACTGCACCTGTCACTGGACGTGACTGGTATGTTGGCCAGTGAGAATAAGGGCGGTAGACAACGGTACTGATCGCCAACGAGAGGCGCGACCTCTACGCCTTCAACGAGGCCGGAGTCCAACTCCTGCCTTGAATCCGTCACCGTATCTATGCGAATCGTCGTCGGCCGTTTCTCTACCCCCAATCGAGTTATGGTTTGATCAGTAATGAAGGAGGTAGAACTGCCTTGGTCCAGGAAGGCATTCGTTACAATCTCCTTGCCCGTGCTCGACCTTAGCCGAACCGGGACTATCGGCATGTAAGTACGTACATCATCAGTGACATCCACGCGTGCACTGACCATGGATGCTCCACCTCCACCGAGCGATTGAACCGTACGGGTACCCACAGGACCCCCACCGGCACCAGCACCATCCTGCACCGGCTGACTCGGGCCCGGCACACCACGAACAGATGTGCGACCTCCCCCCGGTACCGCACGGATCGCCTCGGTAGGTGACTGATTCACCCGGCCGGGCACCTGAGCGCTGCCAGGCGGCACATGGCTCCCACCAGACGGAACCTGAACAGCACGAGATCCTGGGGAAGAACCCGCACCAGGTGGCGCCGATGAGAACGTCCTGTGCAGCACAGTAGGGTGCCGTGCACCACAGACGCTACACTTCAGCCGCGAGCGACAAAACCTCGCCACGTGTCCCTTTCTCAGGCACCCAAAGCAGAGCCTGTGATCAGACACAACCCCCTTTCTACGGTCCCAGGTCTGCCACATCAGCTGATCACAGTCCCCAATGAAGTGATTGCCATCACAGAACTCGCAGCGCCGGCCCGCTGACGACGGCAGCGGCCGAGCGTTAACAGCACTCACGCGCGCGCGATGAGGATCGACGCGACTCACGCCGCCAGACGCCCGCGGTCCAGACCGCAGCGACCCGAAGACCGCATTACTCTTTACCCTGACCTCAGCTGCCAGAAAATCCACCAGGTCCCTAAGTTCCACCATCCGGCCCTCTGGTCCGTCCATCACCCTGTCGACCTCCCTGAGCCACCGATCCTGCAAGTACCCAGGCAACTTTCGTACAACATCCCTCAGGGTTCGCGGGTGGTCCAGCTCCCCCTTTGGGAGGCCAGCCATGGCATGCTGGATCTCTGTCAGTAACAGCACCAGCCTGTCCAGCCCTTCAACATCCCCTTCAGCTACCTTGGGCCAGTCTCTGAGCTTATCCGAGAAGGTCTCTATGAGCAGATGCCGATTACCGTATCGCACCTCCAGCAAACGCCGGGCCTCAGCATAGCCCTGGTCGCCGAGATAGAGGCAGCTGCGCACGATCTCCCTGGGCTTCCCTTGGGTATATTGCTCGAGATAATATAATAACTCCGATTGATCCCCGGTCCTGGCCGCTACACGGGACTCAAAGGCCTGAATGAAAAGTCGATATTCTGAGATCTCACCACGGAAGGGAGTCAAAGCTGCAGGAGGCAGCAGTGACCGCTGCACCTGCTCTGTCAGTGCAGTAGAGATGTCACTATGCCCCGTTCGAATCCTAACATCCTCAGTGACATCATGTCCCATGGCAGCAAGTTTCTGTTCTAGAACTAACTGCTCTCGCCTAGCCTTTATCTTTCTTTGCATCTGTGCTATACGGGCCTCCTCCTCATCTAGCATACTTCTCTCTTTCAAAAATCTCAATTGACCCTGCAGCACAGCACGCTCCTCTGGAGCACTAACTCCCTCACTTACTGCTACCTTACTACTCTCCCGCTCCTCCTCCATTGCCGCCCACAACCTATCAACTAACTCTACTTTCTTGCCCGATGTATCTAGTCCACGCTCTTCTAGCAAGCGCTGCAGCTCAGAGGCCCTATAATTACTTATATCATCTCGAGAAGCCATATCAGATAATACCAAGACCTACCTACCTGCAGATGATAGCCTATGTCACCACCAATAACTCTCTGCAAGACTTAAGCTAAACAGATGCCTGACATACATAACAATAACAACCAACCAAAGCAGGATACATCAGAACCCAAAATATCAACAATCTCACACACTTAGCAGCACACACAATGAACCTCAGCTTCCACCATAGCCAACCATGTGTCACACCTCCCAATCCCAATACCCCAAGCTGTCTGCATCACACCAAACTGTAGCTACTGGCACCAGATGTCACTGCGATTCTTACTGCCCAGCAAACACTGCTAGGACCATCAAACTAGAAGGCATCACAAGGCACCAGGTGATGACACCTCCAATCTCCCTGACCGAATGTGGGCCCCAGTACCTCATGTATGCAGACGCCAGATGAAACCTCACTGGACGAGTCAGTCTGACGAACTCCGCAGCAGCTCCTCGTCAAGCAGGAGTGCAGGGAGAGAAGAGTCCGATGAAACTGTAGCCGCCGTCTGCTCCGCTCCGCCAAAAAGGCCAGATGATTACCACGCTGTATTGTAACAGCGCATGTGCATGAGCACGGTTTCTGCCAAAGACACACAAACAAATATAACACATACCACAGTTGAACATAGGCGTGAGGGACAGAAACATAGCTATACGAGGTGCTATCTCACATTATTACACTTAAGTCAAATCTCGTACTTATGCCCACACACTTACGCCAAAACAATAATCATATCCTCACCATCGGAGTGACTCTCGGCAGGATGTAGACGGCAGCCAAAGTGAGCACAGTGCTCGAGCGCCACCAAAACCAGGCGCCAAAGTACGTGGCCGGGCGCGCCACACCAAACAGGCGCTGTCGAGGCGTCGGGCGCCACACCAGGCAGGCGCCACCAGCGCGCCGAACGCCTCACCAACGGCGCCACCAGTACGTCGAGCGCCGCACCAACCGGCGCCACCAACAGAAGCAGGCGCCACGGATGATTCGCACCAAAAACCGGGCGCAACAGGGCACGCCGCGCCACACGTCCAACTCAACGCAGAAACCGAAAAGACAGGTATACCAAATCGCCACATATAATAATGAGGGTCACGACACATAATATGCCGAGATATCTTAAGCCAATGACGACAATCAAAAAACAAACGCCAACCGAAAGTTCAATACGGCCATCACTATACTGCGCTAATACTGACACACATACACATGTACTGCCACTAGCCGGCGGTGCCATCTATTGCCGAGCTACGCAAGCAGGAGGGCCACGGGGGGCGCTACTGTCGACCTAACCGCGCACCGAGCAGCTGAGTCGAGCAGACGTACGAGCAGCGCCTACACAACCGAAACATACCAAGTCACACACACACACGCACACACACTGAGTCAGACGACCTTACTTCAGTTTAAAGACAGCGTCCGGCTCCGCATCTGTCGCTTCAGGGCTCGTTGGAAGCGTTTCCCTCTGAGGGAAACGGTCTCAGGTGGCAGCTGGTTGTGAAGCCTCGGGGCTCTCGCACAGAAACGCCGTTTCCCCGCCTCGGTTCTTGACCGTGGTACATGGAGATGACTGTCCTGCCTGGTCGTGCGCTCACGTACGTCCGAGTTCGAGCGGAGGACGGCCGCGAGGGAGACCGGCTCGCCACTCGAGAGCAGTTTCTGCGTGAGGCAGAGCGTACTGTACTCAGCGAGTTGCTGAGCCCCCAGCCAGCCCAGGTTCTCCAGCAGGTCACTCGCATGGTCAAATTTTCTCCGGCCGAAAATAACTTTTGCTGCAAAGTTAAGGATTTTTTGGATTCTAGCTGTGTTCTTTTTTGAGCCGTTGCCATAAACTGATATGCAATAGCGAACCTGCGAGAGAACCAGGGCTGTCACAAGAGAGACGAATATGCCCCGGGGCACGACGTGTCGTACCTGTGAGAGACCGATGAGGGTCCCAGTGCAGCGGCGGCTGACGGCACCCACGTGACAGTCCCAGGACATGTTTGAGTCGAAAGTCACACCCAGATTTTTCACCTCGTTACAAGGCACGAGATTTGTGTCACGGAAGGCGACTGTGAAATTTGGTAGTTTGCGCAAATTTTGACGGTTTCCAAGAGCAATGAGTTGAGTTTTGTTCGCGTTGACCTTGAGGGCGTTCGCGCAGAACCAGTTATCCAAAGATGCGAGAGAATTTTCCATTCGAGAGATGAGCGCCGAAAGTTCGCTCTTTTTGCCTGAGACCATCACCTGGGTGTCGTCAGCGTACTGCAGAACCTTGGCATCGTTTGCATGGAGTGACAGGTCGTTTGAGAACACCGTAAACAGCAATGGCCCCAGGGCAGAGCCCTGGAACACGCCCATAGAGTTGGGGAGCGGGGGCGAGACACGCTGGGCGCCGGCGCAGTCACGCAGAGTCACGCTCTGAGTGTGACCGCTCAGATAGGCCGCAAACCATGCAGTGTCGATGCCGTACAAGTGCAGTTTGCTGAGTAGTATATCATGGTCAATGACATCGAAACACTTGCTTAAATCTATTAGGCACAGAAGAGAGATCTCCCCGCTGTCGGCGGCACTAAGGATGTCGTCGGTGACTGTCACCAGCGCGGTTTCCGTCGAATGGTGTGGACGGAAACCGTGCTGGTTGGGAGAGAGGAGGTGGTTTGAGGATAGGTAGTGGTAAAGTTGGTGCTGAACCACCTTTTCCACCACCTTTGAGATGACTGGAATGATTGAGATTGGTCGGAAATTGGATGGGTCGGAAGGGTCACCGGACTTGTGGATAGGGTGGATAAGGGAGTGTTTCCAGGAAGCAGGATAGTCAGACTGGGTCAGGCAGGAGTTGATGATGTGAAGGAGTACGGCGCCGACAGCGGGGAAACTGGCCTTCAGCACCCTGATACAGATATCATCAGCACCGCGGGCGGTCGAGTTGCGCATGCTGAGCAGCGTGCTGGTCAAAGTGTCAATATCGATAGGTGATACAGTAAAACCACACGCCCCCACACGCGGTAAACGGCACGCGACGGATCGAGCAGCACCCCGGTCCCGGTCCGCCACCTCGGCGGCCACTCGCGGTCCGACAGAGACGAAGAAGTGGTTCAGCTCCTCGCTGGGTAGCTGAGGTAGCACCGGTGTGCCAGAGCGCTTGCCAGCCACAACCCCCCGCACGCTCCGCCAGGCGGCCCGCGGCCCGCGCTCCCTGATACCCTCCTCGATACTCTGTCGGGTATCACGGCGGATGGCAGCTCGCACGGCACGGTTAAGCTGGCGGTACTCGGGCGCGCTCCGTCCACCCGCGCGCAGGGCGGCGCGGCGGCGACACATCAGGTCTCGTGTAGCAGCCGAGATGGGAGGGGCAGTCGGGTTACGGACCCGAACCGACCGCATCGGCGCGTGCTTGTCGAGTACGGGCATAAAAATCGACAAAAAGACATTCCACTTCTCAGACACGGTCGGTAAACAATCGGTCGGAGCAATATGAGATTCTGTAAACACGAATTGAACGTAGATCAGTGAGCGGACCTCGTTCTATTTTCGCTTCGTTTGTCTTTGATCCAACTCTTATCAAGAGCTTTGGTTCGTTTTTTTTTTTTTGCAAAACAAGATTTGAATGTTGGTACGATGGCCTCGGATGAAGACCTAACATCGACATTGACGTCTGCTGGAATTAAGGAAAAACAACTTATCGGACAAGTTGCACAAAATTGCCTAACATTGAAAAAAAAAAAACAATAGAAAAGTTACGCAACGCGTGTGTAGTGTTGTTCTTCAGATGTCGTGACCAGACTTTGTTTCGGCTTATCGTAATGGAGAATGGTACAGCTACAGCCGAGAGGTCAGCCTGCGTAGCGTCCGATACGCCGCTACAAATCTACTGAGGCTCTGCCGAGGCGCTATCCGCCGGATATTGAGTCTTCAATCACACAGTCGGTACCATCGGATATACGCCCAACACGGATGTCAGGATCAAGACTATACGGAGGAGCTGGCCTTAGCTCCGGCTCTCCACGTCTCTAATAAAGAGATAGTGACCTCCAGCAGAGCTTACGGGATTCAGTGCCGGCGCAATACTTACATATGCTCGCAGAGAGCACAGAAGGGAAATTATATCGCCGAGAAACAGATACTGAACGTCGGCCGTAAATGCTCGAAAGCAAGGTATAGTTACCTTTTCAACTTGGCGGCGTTGCCCACGACCATGCTCTCCATGTTTCTGTTGCCGTTCGTTTTTATCTTGAAAAATGAGCAACCAAAACGAAAAAAAATAAAGGTGATTGACGTCCACCGGTTTGCTTACCTTCAGCGAGAGCCTAAGCACCAACCCACTAAGCCCAGTGGTTCACTGTTAACTGATGATGCTCGCGAGTGCGGCCGCCCAGTCTCGACAGCCCGGCTGGGGCGAGAGGTCACGTGACCAGCGCCCCGGGCGACGGGCCACGCAGCGGCTCAGCACGCAGCGACCCCGCGCCTCAGAGCCAGAGTCCAATCAGGACAGTTTGGTCACTGATCAAAGTCAAAACTAACAAAAATTTTACCAAATCACCAATAACAAAGCCTATAATTCGAACGCTTTTACACTAAATAAAAACATTTTATCTTCTAAACAAGATAAAAAGCTAACAAAAAAAATGACCACAGTTGGCTGATTTTGTATCGATGACATTATTCATTTAAACATCCATACCGATCTATGATACCTATCCTACTTTTCTGTGTCCATCTGAATAAGGAGCTTTAACTACTATGGACTGTTTGAAGCACACGATGTTAAACTTATAAACCGTGTATTGAGAACACATTTCATAATAGTTTAGAACATAATACAAAAGGTAAATGTGTCTTATCGCCAGTCTGCTGGAAGCCGTTTCAATTTTACACATGCTTAACGTCTAAAATATAGCCTAACTTGATGCCGTATGCACGATAGTGTGTCCTCGTCCGTTGTACGCTAAGACCGAGCCTAATGTGGCCCAGAAGACAACAGTATGGAACCGATTAATAGTAAACGTGTGCCAAGATATAAGACAACCATTATTTGGATCATTCTGGTTCCCATGTAGGGGAGAGTGGGGCAAAGCGGCCACCCTAACGTTTCTAACGATGCCGACGCTTTATTTTAAAACTTAGAAAGATTCTTTCTATACCAATGTGATCCCTATTAAATTGTCTTTTATTCCAACTGCGTTTCATTTCCAAAGGCGTTCACATATGGGAGATATTGACAAAACTTTAAACCTATAGCATATTGGCCACTTTGCCCCATCCCTAAGGCAAAGCGGCCACTGGCGACTTCTCAAGTCCCGATATGAGAAACAGAATAGTTCGCTCATGCACGACTAGGGTATTTGATGATGACAAGGTTTAAGGGAAGATGGATGTTTACTTTGTTATCTTCCCACCTATTGCTAAAAAAAGAAAGAATTTTTTTGGAAAAACATTTAATTGCATAATTTGGTAACTCATGTAACCGAAAAGTGGCCAAGATGAATAGATGACGACACATTTGAATATAAATAATGCTTTTATCCAGATGGAAACAACTTATGACCAATTGGGGGCTGGCCACTCTGCCCCGGCCGCTTTGCCCCGCGCATACCGTCCGAGACAAAAATATTCCAGCTCAGCTATTAGTGGGGTAAAAAGCATTAAAATTGGTAGAAGGCATGTACGATAACCACGCAATGCATGGACAAAAACGCTTATAAAAATTCCAAACGGTTATGGAATAAAATAACATTTAAAAATTGTAAACATAATTGGTAACCTGGCAAGAAATGCTTTTCCGTGTTTCACAGAACAATGGCGATGGGCCTGAAACCCCGGTCTGGCTCATTCGAACGACCGCAAAGAGAAGTATAATTGAAAATCATAAATTGGAACTGACGCCAGCTGTGGAGGGCTAAAACGATGGGTGGCCGCTTTGCCCCGGGTGGCCGCTTTGCCCCACTCTCCCCTATTCGGAACTTGCGTAACGCCAAGCCAAGAAAACTGAATTATGGATGCTAAGATTTCGTCCAATACGGCACTCAATTTGTATATATGATTTGCTGTTTTTTTACGATAGTAATAGGATAGCGAAATGCACTATGATACAATAGTAGGTAGAGATCTCATATTTAAAAAAAGATGTTAACATGATTTTATATATGATACCTACCTATTTTCATCCCGAATTCCTATTTTAACTTTCCATATTACAGAGACGGTAAATGTAGTTTCAAATGCATATTGCGAGCTACCTTGACCTTAGCTCTTGTTACATTAATCTCTTAGCCTATACCTACTATACAGCACAAGGTGGAACAGATAGACCATGGTATAAAGCATAAATCATGTAGTTCTTGTTTTTCTGGGCATATTCCAATTGCAGTTTTGACCTGAAACGTTAGCCTAGTCATACCTGAAGCTTATAAGCATTTATATTTTGTTATCCAGCATCATGCATAGCAGATGGGTAAGCATGGTTACATATAAAAGTCGGGCAAACGCCAACTGTACATACACAGGCAGCTCTCATCACCACGCGCGTCGGTAAATACGAAAATGCGGGATGCCGGCGCACGACTAAGCGATTTTCATACTGCCAATCACACTCGGCTGTTTTTTACAGCTCAGAGCGACCACTGTATACCAGTCACTTGGGTCTGTGCGAGAGGTGGTCGCTCTGAGCTGTAAAAAACGATTCCCGGATGAAAAGTCAAAACGTTAAAAGTAAACGGATAAAAAGTCAAAGGACATTAAGTCAACAGACAGAAAGTCAACATCGCAAGAAGTCAAAGGACAAAATGTCAAATGAACAAAAAGTCAACCTGCCAAAAAGTCAACACGCCAGAAGTCAACAAGCTAAAAGTCAACACGCAAGAAGTCAAAAGACATAATGTCAAAGAGACAAAAAGCCGACATGTCAAAAAGTCAACGCGCTAAAAGTCAACACGCTAAAAGTCAACACGCATAAAGTCAACACGCAAAATGTCAACGCGCAAAAAGTCAACACGCAAAAAGTCAAGACGCTAAAAGTCAACACGCCTAAAAGTCAACACGCCTAAAAGTCAACACGCTTAAAGTCAACACGCGAAAGGTCAACATGCTTAAAGTCAACACGCTAAAAGTCAACATGCTTAAAAGTCAACATGCTTAAAAGTCAACACGCTAAAAGTCAACACACAAAAAGTCAACAAGCAAATAGTTAATAGGTGCGCGAAAAGTTGATGCGCAAAATGTAGTCAACAGCAAAAAGTAGTCTTTAACAGCAGTCGTTAACTAAGTCGGTACAAGTACGCCGCAGCCCGCGTCTTCGGTCGGCGACTGACCTGCGCCAGGCCACCTGATCCCCGGCCGCCGCCCGCTGGGCGCCGGCTGCACCGCATAGCGCGTCTCAGCGCGTCCCCGTGCGTGCCCCAACACTACCGATAAGAACGCTCCTACCTATTTTTACTTTGCTTTAAAAAGTATATTGGGAATGTGAACTTATCTATATAAAGTTGGCGTACTGTGCCTGCTGGTGGCGGGGGGGGGGGGCAGTTCCGATAAGGAGACGTAGGGCGGAGGCGAAGATGAAGAAGAGGGACAGTAACTGGTGGCCACAATGCGCTATACTTGTCACCTCTCTTTGGACGTCACAGCTCCGAGGCCCTAAAAAAATTGTGTTTTTAGCAATCGCATCTCGATAACTTAACCCGCGCCCCACTGGGGGGGGGGGGCTATTCATAGCCCTCCTCCCGTTTTTCTGCAATAACTTCCAAACCACTTGACGTATCGACGCCAAACTTTCAGTACCTTCGGCTGCATCAATTTGACACCTTGTTTCAAAAATTGAATTTCGTAGCTACCATAGGTCGACCGGAAATGACGTCAGTGACGTCATGTTCGGCCGATTTCGACGCAAAACATTGAACCACGGCAATCGCTTTCAAGAGCTCAGTTTTTAAGCTAGATCCATTTCTTTGCATGAAAGGACTTAGAATTGACTGCGCTATCAAACTGCTATCTCGGATTTTCAAAATTTTGAAAATTTCGAAATCTTTTTATAATAATATTCGAAATTTATATTTTTATATTTTTCAAAAAGTTTTTGAGTTTTCAAAAAAAAAACGGAATATATGTGACAGAATGCATACTTATGACTAACTCTAGCAAGTTTTTGCTAAATATCTTCAAATATGGCCAAGTTATACACATTATTGCAAAACATTCACTATTATTAATTTTTCAAATCAATTTTTCAGTACGTATTTGACATCGTACACCGATATAAATATGTAGCACCATCGTGTTCCTGAGCCCAAACTGCATCCAATAGACACCTTTTTTGTTGAAAAATTTAAACTTCAAAATTTGACCTTTTTTGACCTGAAAGTGACCTGACCTAAGCTAAATTCGACTCAAAATGACCTCGAATGAAACAGACGACATCAGATTCGAAATCTATGGCCTAAATGGACCATAAAACATGTGTCACGTGACCGAAGCATGATATAATATTTCCGTGACCTGTGATGACCTGACCCTGACCTGAAAATCAAAGTACAAGTTTGGTACCCTCAAGGTATCTAGAGCATCTGTTCACGAGTGTGTAAACCAAAAATGAGCCTGATCTGACTTGTAAGACGGCGGCCAGAGCCCAAAATGTGAATAAGTCAAAATGCTAATAATTTTTATTTTTGACCTGACCTGTGACGTCATCGGTGACCTCGAGGTCAATGAAATTAGGTTTCGCTCGCCAGTTTTTTCGGGGCTATCAGACGCCGTTTGAATTTTGACGATCGGCCCAGTAGTTTCGGAGTTAGGAGGGGGGCTACGGAGAGCCCCCCCCCCCCCCCAGTAGGGCGTATTATACGCAGACTCCAGTGGGGCGCGGGTTGACCTATACATTTCGATGAAAATTGGTCACCTTAATTGTATGCAGTCCGTACTTTTCGATGAAAATTGGTCACCTTAATTGTATGCAGTCCGTGAATATTAACAGGTTGTTGTCTGTTGATGCTGATATGAGCGTTCCTTTCAAGGCAGGACAATCCGACAATCACACAATTGCCTCTCGCTCCAACTTCCACCTATCTAAAAGAAACGACGCGCTTTACTATTGTACCAATTGTACCATACAATACGCTTGAACTATAATAAAAGTGTGAAATCGCTAATAGAACCCGTGACGGAATCAATTGATGAGAAACGTCTCCCTACACAATATAGGAAATTTGAACAAGCGAACCTTTCGTATCGATAACATTCCGGGTTACTATATTTGTTGAAATAATTCCGGTAAACTGCGCCTGGGACAGCCAGTTGTCTCGAAGGATCATGTAACGCTGCCTCATGACAATCTTACGATGCGAGCGAGCTCCCACCTAGCACGTAAGTGTCAACGGATGTGTGTCAGATTTCAGCCAAGCATGCCCGTGTGACCAGCTGAGTCGCGGTTGCGGGTCATGGGAATCCCCATCAGTCGCGCAATGGAGGCAGTCTTGCTTCAATGTCCAATGATGCAGGTTATATGGTGCAGCATCCTGCTTAATTGTGTACAGCTGTTTGTAAATGTTATCTCATGTATGTAATGACTGATGATCCCGGTGTCATTGACTTTGTCTCTTTGACATGTCCTTTTGAGTTTTTGGATTTTGGCTTTTTTTCCTTTGGATTTTTCGTAATTTGACTTTATGTCCTGTTGACTTTTCGTCTTTTGACCTTTGTCCTCTTCACTTTTTGTCCTTTTGACTTTTTGTCCCTTTGATTTTTTGTCCTTTTGACTTTTTGGACTTTGTTGACTATATGTCTTTTTGACTTTTTGACCTTCTGACTTTTTATTTTGACTTCATACCCGGTTGACTTGTTGTTTTTGACTTTTTGTCCTTTTGACTTTCTGTCCTTTTGGTTTTTTGGATTTTGACTTTATGTCCTGTTCACTTTTTGTCTTTCGACTTTTGTCCTTTTTACTTTTTGGCAATTTGACTTTTTGCCGTTTTTACTTTTTGTCTTTTGACCTTATGTCCATTTGACTTTTTGTCTTTTGACTTCTATACTAGTTGACTTTTTGTTCATTGACTTTTTGGCAATTTCACTTTTTATCTTTTGACGTTTTATCCTTTTTGACCTTTTGCCTTTTGACTTTCCTCTTTGTTGACCTTTTACCTGTTGACTTTTAAGATTTTTGACTTCTTGCTTTTGACGTAATGTCTGTTGATTAATCATCCTTTTACCTTTTATCATTTGACTTTTTGTCCGGAACCCGTGCGAGAGCGCAGGCTGACAACGCGACCACACCACACTCGGCACCATACAAATGAGCGGTATTTACAAGGCTGAGTCATTCACGATGCAGTACATTCGCTCCTAGCTCACTCGCCCCACAGGATTTTCACTCCCTGTTCACCCGGAATACGGAGTTTCTGCCCCACAGCACGAGCACTCTCAGTTCCCCTGCCATTCAGGGTGCTCGCTCTCTTCTCCAGGGTTCTCAGTTCTCAATCTCAGTTCGCCGCCCTTCAGGGTGTTCGCTCTATTCTCCAGGGTTCTCATTTTCACTCTCATTTCGCCTTCCCTTCAGGGCGCTCGCTCTCTGCCGACGCTTTATCGCTGGTCAGTATTTCACCGATCGGTAGTTAGTTCCGGCTCATGCAGGAGGGGGCCCTCTGGACCCCCTCGGTCGTCTGGCCCTGGTTCCTCCAGCGGGGAACGCTCCGGACATCCTCGGTCAGCGGGCGGTCACCTCCAGACTGACTGGTGAAGCAGCAGCGAGCTGGCGGCCGCCACAACGCGCCACTTTTGCCACACACTCAGTGCGCCGCCCTCGTCTGCGGAGACAAAGGGGTGGTGACAATGGCGAGCCAGAGAGTCTGAGCTGGTGACAGGCTGTTCCAGGAGTTACTGCACAAACGCGGGTACATATCAATCATGTGCGATTATCAACAAAATTGCCAATAGTTTCTTATGCTTACTTGGCCGTCATCGGTTATTCTATCGATCTAATTTGGCTTTGATTTATCTCTGCTTCATAACTAACCAGCGGGACTAACTGAGCTTTAGCGATCGTTGATGCGCTCATCAAGAAAATTAATCTGTCAATGCGGCGAAGAGTATCGTTCGTCACCACTCGCGCATCTATATACCGCCAATTATCGCCGAGTGGTGCGATAAAAGGCGCTTGCTTGAAACGTTCATTTCAGTAAATAATGTGCGTAACAGTTAAAAAGAAAACGGTACTCATAACTTATAGCGATAAATATTAAAGGTAGTTTTGGGCTGGCCATGACTGGGCTATTTCTCCTTGCACTGTCATTAATTTCATCCATGGGTTGGTAATGCCTGTAGTTTGGTTTCCTTATAAGCTCAGCCAAATTATATTATCCTTGTCCAAGCCGAGTTTATCGCAGTTCCTCAAGTTCATGATATGTTCGGGTTAAAGTAGTGTAGTCACGATATTAAGCCCGATGGTATTTTCATCCTAAAGCCCAGCGCAATCCCATGCGTCGACGTTAATCGCAAACCATGGCGACATTCCACACATGAACGCTCTGCGCTAAGTGCATCAGAGTAGCGCTCAACTCCTAATGACCTCAGTTCTGGTCTGTCGTGCGGGCGGCACTGGTCGGCCGGCCGTCTCCAGCACACCGGCACCCCACTGGGCCCATCTGCCGCGGCGCCGTCCTCAATGGACCCTCCCAGGCATCACCGGCCCGGCGGGGGTCGGTCCATTTGGCCGCACTGCTCCCTCCGAGATTGCACCGCGTGCCTTGGGCAGCCGCTCCATGAACAGCGGAGGCAAGCTGCCGCTCTGAGGCGCTGAAAAACTGCCGCTCTGAGCCGGGAGATGCTGCCGCTGCCCGCTCTGAGCCGCCAAGATACTGCCGCTCTGAGCCAGGAGATATTGCTACTCTGAGCTAGGAGATGCTGCCGCCCCGAGCCGGGAGATACTGCCGCTCTAACCCGGGAAACACTGCCGTTCTGAGTCAGGAGATGCTGCCGCTTTGAGCCAGGTGGTCCTGCCGCTCTGAGCCGGGAGATACTGCCGCTCTGAGCCGCTGAAACACTGCAGTTCTGAGCCGCTGAAATACTGCCGCTCTGAGCCGCTAAGATACCGCCGCCCTGAGCCAGGAGATGCTGACGCTCTGAGCCAGGAGGTACTACCGCTCTGAGCCGGAAGATACTGCCGTTCTGAGCCGCTGAGATAATTCATGCTGTTCTCCGCCATGAGGCATCTACTGCCTGTTTTGCGCCCGCTGAGATACTGCCGCTTTGAGCCGTTGAGATACTACTGCCCTGAGCCACTGCACGCCTCTCAGTGGTTCTGATGTCGGTACGTGCATGTCCGGCCTAATGCACTCGGGACACATTGCGCCTCAAGGTGACGCGTGCCCAGTATGCTGTAGTGTTAGTCAGCGCTCTGGGTAAGATTAGTAAGGATCTCCCGTGTGGGATATGAACTGTTACCCGAAGGCTGCGCGCAGAGGGCGACTTACTGCGGAGATGTCTACCGGTGACACGTGCCGGTCGAGCCTCCACGTGCTCGTGCACGTGCCGCTCGTGGCTCCTCCAGTATATGTTTTCCAGCGAGGCAGTGCACTGAAACAAATATACGGCTGCTGTTAGCGGGACCAGTGAGTAGCATTGTTCTGTACGCACTTTCGCAGATTGGTTGGGAAACTACCTTTCTCATATTACGCAAGCAGAACAATCGAGCGGTCGATTTTTCGGGGTGAGTACCTTGATTTTGAGTCTGCCTGTGGCGGCCAGGTGCCGGTCGAGCAGCGTCAGCCGCAGCTGTTTGGTGACCACCACCACACCACCGGGACCGACCGACCGCGGGAACTCTGTCACCAGGCCCGGGTGCGCCTGCGGGTCAAATAGGCAGGGTTAGTGCGGAGTTGGGGTCAGCGAGGGGTGATACAGGGTCAGTGGAGGGTGAAACGAGATGCTAGTGTTCACATCACAGTGGGGTAACTCAGAGTGGCTTAAAATTACATCAAATAATTTGGTGATGCAGGGCCAGGGTAGATTGATGCTGTGTAATTACTGATCATGAGTCAGAGTGGGGCGCGTATGGGGAATTCAGTGCTATGTATAGGGTGTGACGGCGAGCGTCGGCCGCGTGACCCATTCTGACCGCACGGGTCCTGGCCACGGCGTTTTATGCGATTCCTGGAAACCGTCGTCTTCCGTCACCGCCGGAGGCCGTCATTGATCATTTGTCGAGGACTATAAAGTCGACACGGACCACAAACGAGCCGTCGTTTCCGCCGTGACCTGTCGGGCCCGGGGATGTCATAAATCATGACATGGTAATGAGTCGGTTCAGAAGTCAAACGAGTGCCCAAATCAGATCCGCGGCAGGGCGCGAGCAGAGTCTATCGCACCAGAGGTTCTCTGGTGATATTTTGTCACGGCGAGGGGAAGATTTACGAAAAATGAAGACGGCTGAAATCTGTCATGTTTTTTTTTCACTGCACTTCGCATATGGCATGACTAAAATGATCTATGAAAAATGTGCGGTATCAGACAAACGGCTCAAACCTTTTTTTTTCAAAACGATCAAACCGTAGGTACATTGAGCCCAAACTACTAAGTCATCGTTTAATAGCCATGATTGGGCAGCATAAATCAAGCATTTAGTTTCTTTGAACCGCCATGCATCAATAACCCTGGACTGTTGTTCTGGCAAAAGCGAAACCTCGCAGCAACTCGATCTAATCACCAAAGTTGCGCTAATATCACTGAGGAGCTGTTCCAATTAGTCTTTGTTAGGCGGCGTCTTGCCAGCAAGATGGCCCGACAACCTCAAAACAATGCCCCGTTCTGATGTGATGTGTAATAACACGTCAAGTGCGAGGCTAACTTCAGCCAACGGCCTTTCGGTGGCATCAGCTATGTACTTTTCGGAGATGGTGTAAAGGCTGCGATTTATAGCAGAACGATTCCGGTCACCAGTCGATCTGAAGTCCTTTATTTTATTTTATTTATTTATTCAGGCCTCCCTCCAACGGGCTCTTGTATCTCCCAATTATAGGAGGGCTCCATCTCCTCCCGGCCACTGTACCCCACCCCCCCCCCCAGGCTACGGCTGAAGTGGGAGTCTACGCCACACTTGGTGACGCAGCCGGGGACGACGCCCGCGTTCCCGCGGAAAGGGCGGAACCGGGAATCGAACCCGAATCCGGCACCGCCCGCACCGCGGGTCGACGCCTTAACCGACTGCGCCACCAGGGCCATCACCAGTCGACCTGAAGTCCTTTAGCAGCTATTTCTGGGGCCAGGCGATGGCAACATTGTATTTTATTCGCTATATAGGAACATAACTGACTGGAAGTAATGGTAACAATCACAAGCACCAATTTAAAGTCTTGCGGTGGAATATGTTAAAACGCCAAGAGGTCATGTCACTTAAACCGCGTTTTACATGTAAGACAGATCTTCATTTTGTTGTAATCTTGTTCAATTAGTAACAGTAGGTATGTGCTTGGTCAACGAATGCCGCATCAAATGCATTTCTCAATAAAGCTTGTGAATACTTGACAATAGAATAGAGCCTAAGAAAGCAGTGTAAGTATAAGAACCTGCAAGGCTTTTTTAACGTTCAGAGAAATAGAGCAGTTCTGTTCATCTTTCCCGGTCCAACGCATGGCCATTGGACAGATTTCAGAGAGCCCATGTTTAACGGCCATTAGTTTCCATTAGACCATAACCGTTTTATGGCCGGGCCCAGGGGAGTGGTCCGGTTGGGACTATCATCGGTGGACGACGGCTCACGTGGCTGGCCGGTGGAGGAGACCACCGGGCGGGCAGAGTCGGCCGAGAGCTGCCGAGGAACGAGCGAGGGCCCGGACAAAGCGAGGGCTCCCCGGACCGAGGCGGCAGCAATGCGCAGTGTTATGGCGCCCTTCGTCACGGGGCGACCACAGAAAATAATCACAGGGTTTGGTCTGTTCGCATCGAATTGGTGTCGATTCCAAAGGCAATTGTCAGGACTCCGATGGTTGGGCAGTGAATAATTAAGAAATCTCCTGCATTCATTGACAAGTGATAAGTGACTGTCTTGCCGGGGAGGTGTCCCCCAACTCTTCCCGGGGCCGGGATGACACTAACTTGACAGCATCGTCCCGGTCTGGCCGGATGGGTCCAAAAATAATCGTCATGCTATCATTTTATCACTGCCCTGCTCTTATTAAAGGGACTATCCCACCTTCTAATATGTTGTTAAAACCAGTTAAATTGTGCCCGACTTTATAGATCGGATGACCAGGAACACGGTTCTGGTATTTATTTTTCATTAAACATCTTAGGCGTCCCATATTCCAAACACAAACTTTCAAATATGTGACGTCACAGCCCAAAATTACCTCCTTCCCCAGGCCACATTACTGTCATAAAGCTGATTCTTTTTACTCTGTAGGCACCACAACAAAGTTCAGACCAAGTTTTAACTTAAGCGATTTTTCAACGAACAAACCCATTTCAATCAGAATGACTAAACGAGGTGACGTCACACTAACGGTCGCTCCATGTTGAAGATAGGGCCTTGCACAAGGCCCATTTTCAAATGAAGGGAACGAATTTCTTCAACACCAAGAGGCCGCGGGGGTTGCAACCTAGATAGATAGTGGTTTCTGAACCTCGCCGCAAACTTGGCTATCTCAACTCAAACCCCATGTTAAAGGTGGGATAGTCCCTTTAACATGGTGAATGTGTAATCAATAAACTTAAAAAATGTAATAAAAAAGGATTAGTGACTATCAACTGCGTCCACTCTGAGACCTGTGAATAAGGGACGGCCCAGCTTGGGAGGCAAGCGGCGAGAAATACGATAAGAAACGACGGTCAAGGTTCAAAAGGCCAACTGTCCGAGTGCGATATCCGAATACAAATTCGTCAATCTGGGACTCGTAGATGGTGGTCACTCTCCTTGAAACTTCGGGATGGCTAAGCTACGACTAATTGACATTGTCAGGACTTGACGATTTCTGGGAGATCCACTAAGGTCTAACTGGGCTAAATCTTAGGAGCCAAGCACAAGTATGTGAAGTTTCTGACACCACCCATAATTTTTGTTTGGAAGATCGCAGACTTACCTTGCCGCAGGAGACATATACCAAGCTGTATGAAGTGGTGTGACGTTCATACTTTCCGGAACTTAGGTAGTAGACCTATCAACAAACAAATATAAGATAAGCGTGACGTCACTGACCCGCTCTCCCTCGATGTACCAGGTGAGCTGCGGCGGCGGTACGGTGCCCGGGGAGGTGCAGTTGAGCTGGATCACGTCCCCAATCCGGTACCGCTCCTGGCCGCCGCTGATGATCGGACCATGCGTCGGCAGATCTGGCCGCGGAGGAACACCAGTCAACACAGGCTCGGTGACGGTGAATTATGGCGCCGCCTATGCCTGTATGGCCAGCAAGCGGGATTTATGGCGCTGCATATCACTGGGAATCGGGTAGGAGGCGCAGTAGTCGGGCTATTTGCCCGATATGGGGGAAATTGGCTGCAAGGCATCGCCTTCGAAGGCGATCGCGAGGAAATAACAGCATTCAGGCATACACAACACATCGCCGGAGCGTCGGTCGGATCCTGGGCTTTTGGTCTCTCTCAGCTATCTGCCGCAAGCGTTAACATGCCTGCCAAGTTCCCAAATCATATCTGCATAACTTTTAACAAGTTCTCATCAGGAATTATGGAAATTAATACACCAACTATGGGCGATTTCGCGAAGGCGTATCGGCAAAGTTGGCCCGCTTTGTGGCCGGTTGATGCGACGATCAGGCTCGGTTCGGTCCTCTGCCGGCGGCGGCGACCGGCACGGCGCTCACTCCCAAGTTGGTTCATCTGAAAACGGCGCCGGGCGCCGGCCGTCTCCACTGTCCGACGGGGGGCAGGAGGGGGGGCAGTAGTAACGATACGGACGACGGAGACGGACAAAGGGCGGTCGGTTAGGACGGTGTGCGCCGACCGTATCGGACGGACAGGCCAGTGTCGCGCCGCGCCGCGTTGGACGGCCAGGGCAGTCTGACTCCGAGCCGTGTCGCCTGGTAGGGGAACAGGGCAGTGCGGCGCGTTGGACGGTCAGGGCAGTCTGACTCCGAGCCGTGTCGCCTAGTAAGGGGACGCTGCCACGCTGTCACACAGGGCAGTGCGGCGCCGTGTCGGCCAGTTAGAGCAGCATGGCGCCGTGTCCCCGTGTCGCTCAGTTAGGGCTAAGTGTAGCGCCGCGCCACGTCAGCCGGTCAGGGCACTAGGGCAGCGTCACGTCGCGCTGTGTCGGCTTGCCGTCCCGCGTCCTTCCCGTCTCCGCCAGTCCCCTGGCTCGTCTCCGCGGCGCGCCAGTGCGTCTCGACGGCCGCCTGTGCGCCATTGATCGCCGCGTGGGCCGCGCCGGGTCATGGTCCGCCACGCAGGTGATGGTCGCCCGAATGGCTAATGTAGGAAGATGACCGGGTCTCTCATGATATGAAGGGTTTTATGGTCATCCATGGAGACTGATGGCGGCCTGCGTGTCTGCTTCCATCAGAATATGTGCTTATTATATGCGCTGTAATGTGGAAAATGCATGATACACTGAGGACTCTTGTCAGTTAACCCGCGCACCGACGGGGGTCTGCGCCAACTTCGCACCGACGGGGGGGGGGGGGCGGATGACCGCCCCCCCCCCCTGAGATCTCGAGAACGAAGCAAGATAGCGACAAGCGGTAAACGGCATCGGATACGCACGGCCAAGATCTACAATTTTTACAAAGGTCATTTTCAGGTCAGGTCAAAGATGACGTCACAGGGGTCGAAAAAGTCAAAATGGCGGCGCTAGATATGGAGAGAGTTTTTCTCGAATAACTTTCGAATTAGTCAAGACAGGAACAAACTAAGGGCATCATCGTGATACTCTCGTCAATCCGCATCGAATGATATATGTTGACCTCGAAAGGTCAAGGTCAAAGGTTGACCTCAGGTCACGTGACCTCGAGGTCATCATGTATACCTATCATTCGATGCGTCTTGACGAGCTGAACACAATGAGACCATCCACGCGACTGTATCTTGTTCCTGTACGGAGTTATTGGCCAAAAACCTTTGGTGACCTTTGATGACGTCACATGACCTCACAGCTGCCCAACAGCAAAACAGACCTCAAGTTAGTGAAGGTTGATCGTATATGAAGTCATGTATGGTATATGGGGCCATTCCGACCCGTTTTAGTGGTAAAAACAGGGAGTTGATTTTTTCCCCATTGACTTATAATGGGGAGGTCGCGAAATTGACCTGACCTTAGGTCACCGATATCAAAATTCCGAGATATACAAATTGTAGCTACTAATGACCTTATAATATCCTGCGACTTTCAAAGGCCTCCGACATCTACTGTAGCTCTGGCACGGTGACAAAGTTGCAAAAAAGTGACTTGAGGTTGGGTCATTCAAAGTGACCTGGTGACCTGACCTTAAAAGGTAGGAGGTTCAAACTTGCACACCATGTGTAAAATTGATGAGGTTATAGTCATACCAAATTTCGCGGCGCTACGCGCCGCGGTTTTCCCGCTATTCGCGAAAAACCTCAGGGGGGGGGCGGATATCCGCCCCCCCGTCGGTGCGAGGGTTTTAAGGAACTTGAGGAAATGGTCTTTAGTAAGGCAGTACAAAGAACATTACGCCTGGTTTTGAATGTCACACAATGGCTGGCGTGATGGCCTTTTTATTCTAAATGCAGCCTCCAGTCTGATCTAAAAAAGTATATGTTTACATTTCGAGGAGCTACCAGAAAAGTAAAAATTTCCTACTCTCCTAAGCCGGTTGTATCAGGACAATAAACTGTGCGGTCGAGTGAACGCCTATAACACAGGCCTAGTTCGGACGTGGACAGCCGCTGTCCTCAGCAGGCTAGCCGGAGCGGCTGTAAATTTGGTGTTCAGCCACGCCACTGACCACGTCTGTCCGTATACACCACTCAGAGCGGCCGGCATGGTAATTTCGGCCGTATTTATGGCGAAGGGTGTGACAATTTTCGCCGACAGTAAATTCTGTCAATGTCCCATAGACAAGTTACTGCCTTTGATAATGCGGAAATAACGAGAGCCGTTTTGTTCAAAGTATGGTCTTTGTTGGTGTTTTATTGAAGTGTAAATTTAGAATGCAGTTGTGAGTGCATAAATACTTTCAATAAGTGTATAACTCTTTCTATACTCATTTTACTTCCAACATTGGAGGAACCGCTTACACGACAAAGTAAATAAACGATACAGATGAACAACTTTCAGTTGCTGGCACCATCTCAACAAGTTCAATGCTTCCTTTTACTTTAAAGTTTGATACACGACTCGGCGCATCTATTGACACAGGTAATTACCGCAGCCGTCTGCATTGTATGTAGTTACCGTCGGCAGTGGCGAAGTTACCTTTGTATGCACACTCTCACAAGTCTTCACCACAGATAGCACCGATAAACGCGGCAACAGGATAGCAATCAACGGCGGCAACAGTGACCCCCTCCCCATCTCCCTCTCTGGCACCCACTGACGACCTGCAGCAGCCCGTGCCGCCCGGTACTAACTGACGACCTGTGTCGCCCGGTGCTCACAGACGACCTGCAGCATCCCGTGCCGCCCGGTACTAACTGACGACCTGCAGCAGCCCGTGCCGCCCGGTACTCACTGACGACCTGCAGCATTCCGTGCCGTCCGGTACTAACTGCAGCATCCTTCCCCTCCCGGTACTTACTGAAGACCTGCAGCATCCCGTGCCGCCCGGTACTAACTGCAGCACCCCGTGCGGCCCGGTACTCACTGACGACCTGCAGCATTCCGTGCCGTGTGACCGTGTTGAAGAGCGGCGCCTCCGTGGAGATCTCACACCGGTACACTCCGGACGACTCAGGCCGCATGTGTCGCAGAAGCACGGTGCTGGCGTTACTGGCCGTCACCTGGGCGGAGGGGGTAGACGGAGGGAGGGACAGGTCAGCGGAGAGCAGGAGGAGGGGGCGGGTCAGCGGAGAGCAGGCGGAGGGGGCGGGTCGGAAGGACGGGACAGAGACGGAGGGAGGGACAGGTCAGTAGGGACAAGAGGGAGGCGGAGGGACAGGCCAATGGGGGGGGGGGGGGATTCCACTGGGAGTTCCACTGTTCCAACGTTAATCACAACCAGCGGAATCATTAAGAAGCAAAGTCTTAAGAGCTAAGTCGGTGTGGTATTTTCCCAAAGTTGGTAAAATACCAGACGCTTTGCCAGCTCTGGCAAAGCGTTTGCACTGTCTCTGCGGTGACAGCTTATGACCTGTGGGACGGCTCGCGCCTTTCAGATTTGACGAGCGTTTCGTTGTTGGGCAGCACACGGCCGGGAGAGGTTGAATGGACGTGTCAGCCGGCCGACAGAAGGGGCAATTCCATATGACGGCGCTCTCAGGGCGGCGCTGTTACACGTCCGGCACAATTGGCGCAGCGCCGGCGCCGATGACTGATGGCACAGTTATTGCATTGCCGTGTAGGTGTTATCGATCGTGAACTGCTCAGCCGCTGCCGGGAAGTCGGTACAGCACCGGCGATGCCCCCCTCCCCCCGCCGCTGTTTAATGCAGCAGATCGTGGTGCGGAAGGGATCGCAATGATAAATGATATCGTATACGTTACACTGTTGGTAATGTTGCGCCATGGGTATAGCTGAATTCCAGAGAGCTTGGCTATCATGCATTTTAGATAAACTACACAGCCATCAGTGAAAAATGTTGCCGCCCATTTGTTCGTGCTCTTAGCTCAGCGATTTTCTCTGCAATGTGCCTGCAGAGCATTGCAAATCCAATATCCGTGCGCTGGTGGTCCCAGAGGTCAGCGATACCGGTGTGCTTCCCGGTTGCATGAGATGAACAACCTATAAGTCATGCCAGCCAGGACTTTCCGGTCCAAAGCTCGGCAATGTTGCAGGCGGAGGCGCATTGTATTACAGCGGTGCAACCAAGCAGCAAACATATGATGCCACGGTATACTACTCCCGCGGCTTCCGATGGTTAATCATCATTTCACACAGTGATCATGGAATTCCAAGGTCATCTTAACCCTCGCATGTGTGCGGCGTTTGCCAGCTTCTAATGTGTAGGGGGGGGTCGGTTGGACCCCCCCCCTTGCCGTTTGGCCCCTGATCGAGCTAGAGCTTCGCGGAAAAAACGAGCGTGTTGCCCGTGACGAGAGGAAGCCGATGATACCCAATTTTAAGGTCCTAGGTCATTGGTTGACCTTCCAGGTCAGGTCAATGACCCAAAGTCGGGAAAATCGGGACCTGTTAGAAAGTCGTAAAGTGTGGCTGCTAAGGGGTTTTTCGGGGTGCTGATCACGAATATCGTGTTAGTTTTGATCACAGATGATGTCTTGAAGCATTTAGACCAGGTCGGGTCAGGTCAGGTCAGGTCAACCAGTAGGCGTCGTGACGGGTATTCGTAGTACGTGTCAACCGCCTCTGACAGCTTCGTAACATGTTACGAAGTCACCAAAACTACTTCGTAAATGTTCAAATGGTTGCTAAATTCGAATTCAGCTCCAAAAACTAGCCTAGAAACATGTAAAACTCGAAAAAGTGACCCGAGGTCACCCGAGGTCACCAAAGGTCAATGACCTGACCTGACCTTCAGGTGACCTTGACACACACGGGAGTAACATCAAATCACATGTTTGAACGTTTGAAACCACGAGAAGCTTGCAAACACGCGGCTAGTGCGAGCCGACATACGCGAAATCGCGATTCCGGCCAAACATGGTCTCGGAAAAGAGGTCACAGGTCAAAGGTCATTTGGGTCAGGGTCATGAAATTTTCAGGGTAGGTGTAAAATTGATCAATGCGAGGGTACTGAAAGTTTCGTCGCGATCGGCCGCTTTTTACGCGAGTTATTCGCGAAAAACCATGGGGGGGGTCCATCCGACCCCCCCCCCTACACATGCGAGGGTTAAAATCTGATCATAATCTCATTCCATGTGCCTAATATGCATCCATATAATTGACACGCGCTCTATGCATTGAGTGGTCACATGTAGTTAATTAATTCACACAGCACCACATATGGCGCATATGACAGTTTAGCAGCTCGGCACTCCGACACTAGGCTGGCGTTACGGATATGCTGGCTCAGGCGACATCACGGACCATCTCCGACCACCGCAGACCATCTCAGACGACATCACGGATCATCTCAGACTGCAGTGGATTGGTTCAGACGAGTGTGCCACCCCCGCTGGATCAGCGGAGACGCCACTGGATGTTCAGAGACGCCACTAGATCAGCAGAGACGCCACTGGAGCAGCAGAGACGCCGTGCAGTCCACTCAGGCGCTGGCGCTGCCGCCGTGGATCAGCAGAGACGCGCCGCTGACGAGCGAGGAGCTGTCGCTGAGCAGAAACAGGATCGGTCCAACCACGTCCTCAGTCTCGGCGAAGCGGCCCAGCGGTACGGCCTTCTGCAGGGCGGCCGCCCTCTCCGGGTCCTGCCACATCCTCTCCGTCATGTCCGTCCTGACCACGCCCGGGTTGACGGTGTTGACCCGGATCCCCTTGGGTCCCAGCTCGAGCGCCATGACGCGCGATAGGTGGTCCAGCGCCGCCTTAGAGGCGCAGTACACCGCCGTCCCCTTCACCATTGTCGACAGAATCGACGAGACGTTGACGATGACGCCGCCCTTGCCGCGCTCGGCCATGCCGCGGCCCACCACCTGCGACACGTTGATAACCGCCTTCAGGTTGACGCCGAACGTCTGGTCGATCTGCGACTCTGTGATCTCCATGAACGGCGCGTGCTTCACAATGCCGGCGTTGTTAACCAGACAGTCGACCGGCTCCAGAGGCTCGAGCGCCTTACGCGTCGCCTCCCAGTCGCCGAGGTCGCAGGTCACCGTCTCCACCGAGGGACACTCGGCCTTCAACGTGTCCAGGTGCTGCTGGGTGCGCGAGACGGCGATCACGTGCGCTCCGCAGGCGGCGGCGCGGATCGCCAGAGCCCTGCCGATCCCGCGGCCGGCGCCCGTCACCAGCACGCGCTTCCCGGACAGCGAGACGTCCATGGCTGTGGACACGAGCAGAGATGGCCGTCATATGTCACACCTCCGCTTCGTTTGGGAACTTCAACTGTTCAATGACACGCCTATATTTTCCCGCGCCGTATGCCAGGACCCGGTCAGCCGTAATGGGGGGGGGAGGGAGTTCGATTCCCACCCCCGGAGATCTTAGAAGATTACCGACCGATTTTCAAAATTGAAACGGCGTTCGATAGCCCTACCGGGGAACTACAGTGTGATCCAATTTCAGTGACCTCGGTGCAACCGATGACGTTACAGGTAGGGTGCCTTTCAGTTCAAACTTTAAACTATGAATAACGGATTCTTGGAGTGAACGTTGCATCTAAATAAAATTTAAGGAATTAGAAAGTACTTGCTTTGAAACAGCTCAGCTGCTGTTTTCTACCCTTTTGTATCTACATTCCATCCCATAGTTTTGCGGTTACTAAGTATTTACAGTTACGCAACAGTTTGGTGGGAAGTAGGTACCTACTGTACGAGTAAAGAATCTAGCACAGTGGCGTAGACAGGGGGGGGGGCATGGGGGCCATGGCCCCCCCTTTCCGCCCAGCCGCCCAAATGGCGCCCCAATTAGCGCCGACTAGGCTGATGCCGTTTTACAGAGAGAACATGAATTAAAAAGTGATGTGCAGGCAGGGATCGAACTCAATATCTCTTTGGGGTGCCTGGACACCTAAATAATCTCCAGGGTACCCCCAAATACGACCTGAGCCCCCAAATGTTCAAGGGCGCCCCTCCGGAAACCAGAATATTCCGAACCCCCAGGGTCGATGGCGCCCCTGAAGAGCCGCTGGCACCCACCTAAACGGAACAGTCGCCCCATTAAAGCTTGATGGCGCCCCTCTAGAGCACCCGGCGCCCTTCTGAAGTTCACAGCTGCCCCAATCGACCCATCCAAGATCGATCCCTGAAACCACTGGCGCCCCTCTAAAGCACCCACATTCTTCTCAAGATCACAGTCGCCCTATCCGAGATCAATAGCGCCCTCAAGAACCACTAGCCCCCCCCCTTGAGACTGAAGTCGTTCCGATTGAGACTAAAGTCGCCCCATTCAAGCCCAATGACGCCCCTTCAGAGCGTCCAGCGCGCTTCTGAAGATCACGCCCATCTAAACGAAGGTTACAGCTGCCCCATCTTAAGATCGATGACAGCCCTCTGAAACCAATGGCGCCCTTCTAGACTACCCGGCACCCCTCTGAAAATCACATTCACCCCATCCGAGACAACGCCCCTGGAGACTACAGTCGGCCCACCCAAGCTCAGGCCCCTCCAGAGCCTCCCTGCGGCGCCCTGCTGAAGGCAACAGTGGCCCCATCCATGCCCAATGGCGCCCCTCAACGCCGTTCTAAAGATCACAGTCGCCCCATCAATCCGAGGTCGCTGGCGCCCCTCAAGAGCCACTGGCTCCCACCTGAACCGGGGCTTCAGTCGGCCCATCCTTGGTCAATGGCGCCCCTCTGAAACCACTGATGCTCCTCTGAAAATCCCAGTCGGACCATCCGAGATCAATGGCGCCCCTCCAGAGCGTTCGACGCCCTACTGAAGGCAGCAGTGACCCCATCCAAGCATTGCACTCCTCTAGAGCACCCGGTGCCCTTCTGAAGATCACATTCGCCCTATCCGAGGTCGTTCAGACGCCCTCCAGTAGTCACTGACGCGAAACTGAATGGATTCTTCGGTCGCCCCGCCCCATTCAAGATTGATAGCGCCCCCCCCCCCCCCCCGAAACCACTGACGCTAGGCAATTATTTGACAATGGGGCTTTCTCATCGACACTAAGGGCCCTTTTTCAAGATGCAGCAGCTAGGCGGCGCCGAGCTGGGCTTGGATGTGCCAAGCGTTCCTTATTAGGCAGCCTTGTAAGTGCCCCCCTCGTTGCGATACCGCCCCTCAACGCGACGCTGCCCCTTCACCGTACAATGCCACCCCTCAATGCAAGTGGCGCCCCTCAGCGCTCTGCCGCCCATTATTGCGATGCCGACAGCGCCCAGCAGTGCGGTGCCGCCCCCAGCGTAAGCGTTTTTTTATTGAACCTGCTGGGGGTGTTTGAACACCCACTTCTAACTCAGCTTGTCGGCCACGTCGAGACACGCAGTAGGCGGCGTTCGAAAGAGCGTCAAAAACTATTACAAAACTATTAAGATCATTTTATGGTTGGGTCGAACCGGTCGAAGGTCAGGTCACCAGCGACAACCGAAAATCAAATTTCGCCGATGTTGACATTTTTCGACAAAGCGGCGCATAAGTCAGGATTCAGAAAGAGATTGAGCTACAGCGCCGCAGCAAAGCGCATATTCGATAGCTCTTTTTATGCTCTCTCTTATTATCTCAGATTTGACCTACGGTAAACGTTTTAGCCTCAAAATATACGTTTTCGCGGAGGACGTTTATCTGTAATACCTTTTGGCTCAGACCTGCACGAGATTAGTTCAACCAGCCAGGGTTGTATACCAATCAAGTCGATTGAATTGATTGATTTGATTCAACGCGTATTTTGAGTTGATTGGATTGAGTCGATTGACTTTTCGAGATGACTGGTTGACTGACTCGTTTGACTTTAGCGACTGGTTGACTGATTTGATTCCCGAAAATTAGAGTGACTCGTATGATTGAGTCGATTGAATGGAAAGTTCAAATAAGTTTTAGTTGACGAAAAATAATGACACCAATTGATGACATCAAAGATCACAAAACTACACTGAAAACTGCTTGTCATCACAACTGCAATATGGGGTAGATGGCCAAATAAAGAACAGGGCCTAAACATGAACAGCCAACTTTGACTTTCAACTGCAATAACTGCTCCAATCCTGGTGATAGAACCTGGCGATGCACCTACCTACCTTTCAGCACTCAGCAGGAAACGTTTTTTTTTAACCCAGATGATAAAGTGCAAGGCCCTATATACTAATAAAGTGTGATTAACTAATAATTCACATCTCCACATCTCCTCAGAAACAACCCACTGAACTCTATAAAATATCTGAAACCCCTACAAAAATAACTGAAACAAAAGCGCCGTTTTCGTCTCGCTAATTACGTTTGCGTACCTAATTAATAGCTAATTTGCTGCATTGTTTAATTTGCAGCAGAACGTTTGTTGATCCTTTTCTCTTGAGAGCCTAAGCATAACATATTTAATATATTTCATTTTCCTTAAAATATTTTACCGAATATTATAAACTGGTTTTATTTCAAATAAAATAATAATTAAAACGAAATTGGTGTTGTACAACCGATTTATTTTATGATCATCTACCGTACTACATGATAATCAATGACGCCATCTTACCAAAATATCAAAAGATGTAGAATAAGGATTTATAAAAGCTTAGCATACTTATTGGCAAAACGTTATTATTGTTTCTTATTTTCATTTTTTTTATTCTTAACTTATCCTGTGGTTCCAGAGTCCCTGTCCTCTCCATTTCCTTTTAAATATATTTTTGATCCTCATCCCTATCCCCCAGTCCTAACAGTTTCAAATTGTATTGCAATAAAATGTTTTGAATTCTTCACACAGGTACCTAACATTGACATGCCACGTCCAGAGTCGTGGACCGCTAAATACTTCAAATCTCTTCCTTCCCAATCTGACAACATCCCACGTCTCAAATGCACATTGTGTGGAAATATTTTTCAGGCTGCCCGTCAGTCTCTGTCTAACCGAAACCGTCACATGCATGATGCAGGTAAGATATTTATTTCTATTTCCCCATGGTTAATATGTTATTGATGCATATTATCCATTAAAATAGACATGGTGTAGGGTAAATGGCCAAATCACGAACACTGCCAAAATCCGAGCAGCCAACTTTCAACTGCAATATCTGATATTTAGTGTAAATGGAGTTGGAATATGGCCAAAATTAAACTGACAACTTTTAGGTGAAAGGTGGTGATTTAAGTTAAGGGGCGAGTCAACTACTGGGTTATTTTGCACCCATTAAATGAAATTTCTGCTCCAATTCTACCCATTGAACCTCAATATCATGATCCACCTGTCCATCACTAGGTATCCTTCCTTATTACATAGAAACTTTGAATGGCATGGCAATTTATAATTTTAAATGACAATATTTTCATGTTTCTTCTGTAGGTAGGTGCTAGGAAGGTAGGTAGGTAGGTACACCAGACTGCTATGGACACTTTTCCAAGTTGGTGGGGCAAAAAACCTAATGTATGTCTTGGTTTGAGTCGTTTGATTGAGTTGATTGATTCCTTTCATTGTCGCGTTTGAGTCGATTGAATCAATTCCCGAAAACTGCTGTGACTTGATTGATTTGATTGGTTTCCCAAATTTGTCGTGATTGAATTGATTGCTATTGATTGAGTCGTATACAACCCTGCAACCAGCATCGTGTTCCACTTTTCGAGACAGACGAGTCAAATGAACTAGAATTTGACATTAAAAGGGCCTTTGAGAATTTGACCTAAGGAAGAGGTCATAACCTAACCGGTAAAGGTCATATTGCATATTAGTCGATCCATATTTTCGAGAAGGAAAATAATTATATAGGGTGTTTCATTGCTCTACCATACCTCTATCAAAAGTTATTGTCCAAAATCTACTGGAGACCTTTCATGACCTGAGATGACCTCAGTAACATAAAAATGGTCACATCACGAGTGACTTTTACAGATTAAATGTGTCATATTAACCTGCATCCCGATGGTTGAGGTTGTTTTCGTTCAGAAGAAGAGCATTTTAATTGTCTCCCATTAATCCGCGCCGTGCTGGAAGGGGGTGGGGGTTACGCCCCCCTTAGGTTTTTTCTCGCGAATATCTCGAAAACGACGTCGCGCAGCGCCTGCGCTGTCTTTGGTACTACACCTGTTCATACATCTTTTCTACACAGCTTGTTAAATTTCAGATGAGGGTCGTTCAAGGTCAGGTCACTAGGGCACGTCAAGTGACCTTGCCTCAAAAAAAGTTAAAAGACCCGCTATAGCTACACCGACTGAACGATCACTTTTGAAACTTTCAGATAAGACTAACAATATGCGTAACATGTTCATCTCGGACTTTTTATTTATGTGACCTAAGGTCAGGTCAATTTTGGGACCTCAAGTCAGTGGGAGAAAAGTGAAATGCGCCTCTTTTGGACGAGTGTCGTTTAAAACCCCCTTAAACATCGGTTCATAGGTAAACATTACACACTGAATCGTAACAATGCACCTGTGTCCTTTTATGTGCCCTTGAGGTCATCTCAGGTCATAAACGGTCACCTATTTTATCACCATAAACGGTTTTTTGGCTTCAACTTTTGATAGAGACGTGCTAGAGCGGTGAAAACACGTCAGATGTTGTCAGCTAGACTATACGGATCGACTGATCTGCAGAATGACCCTTTCCGGTCAGGTCATGACCTTGACCTGCGGTCAAATTTTTAAAATAACCTTTCAAGGTCAACGTATAGTTCATTCGAAGCGTCTCGACGAGAGGAACACGAGGCAGGCAAAATAAATATCATCACTGTCTTGAACCAAATGTTATTGCAGACAAACGCTTTTCATAAAAACTGTTATTTTTGGAATTTTTGCCCTCTGGAGGCTAAACCATTGACCTGAGATCAAATCCGAGAGCAATATTCAGAAAAGCCTGTAAAAGGGCTATCGAATGCGCTTTTCCGCGGCGCTGTAGCTCTATTGGTTCCCGAGTTAGCCGTTGGCAGTTTCCAAAATTGTTGAAATGGACTAAATTTTACCTTTGATGACCTCTGGTGACCTGACCTTTGACCGGACCTAAAAATTGATGCGAAGTCTTTCCGTCATTATTTTTGACGCTCTTTCGATTTCCCCTTACCGCGTGTCGCTACGTGGCCCAGGAGCCGAGTTAGAGGGGGGACGTGAAAACACCCCCCCTCCCCCCCAGCACGACACGGAAAGCACAGGCCACCAGCACGGCGCGGGTTAACTTATAGGTACCGTAAAGTGGGGCTATTTGAGACAGTGGGGCTATTTGAGACAGTAAGGTAATGGTTGAGTAAAATCGCTGTAAAATGAAAACCGTTTGATGTTTTTTCGTCATTTTTGCTTAGACTAATGTGGAATTGAACAGTGAATGCTCTGAATAACCTTTTTGAAAATTTCGAAAAGTTCTGAACGAAATTTGCAATAAAATACGAAATACAGAAAAACGCACAATTTAAGTTGCTCGAAAAGGACCCCTACCTGCAGCTTAAAAAGTTGAAGTTTTAATAGCTTCGTCACTGTATCCATCGTTACTACCTTTTTGGTTATAGGCTAAGCACATTTTTCATGAAAATATTATATATTGTTAACGGTACTGCCGATTGCGTAACCCATTGTCTCAGAATCCCGATGATGCCCACCTGGTCAAACCTCAACGGATATGCCAAATAGCTGATGATAACGGCGATGCGATGCACCCGAGAAGACTTACCGCCATCTACCTGAAGTGCATCGAACGTTCGACATAAGCATCACCGGTGAATCGGTCGTGGTCATAAACGTGCAGTGGGTTCATGGTAGGTACTTCAAGCAGCAAGCAATATTTACATGTTCGTAGTGTAACATAATAACCCTTTAGCTGGTGACCAAACTAGTTATTCTGATGAATATGTGCTTAAAATGTGCTTCAACAGTCACTGATTCAGTCGACAATCAACATATGTCTACCTTTGTTGACCAAAAAACACCATTGAATGTTACTTAACACATGAACGTACTGTTAGGTGTTAGGTGAGCGTATCCAAGTACTTGATGTGGTAGGGTAACCGGCCAATTGATACAGCATGCAGCGATCGAGGAAAATTGGCATAAAATCAAAACCGTTTAACATTTTTCTGTTATTTCTTCGCATGGATATGTACAATGGAACAAACAATCATGCAGACCATTCACTCAAATGTTTTCGGAAACCTTTTGCCTTGTTTGATTCATTACAGTGTGCTTCATAAGGTAGCGAGACTGTCTCAAATAGCCCCACCGACTTTCGGTATATCTGTTTTCACGTCACCGGGGCTATATACAAAAACTTACTTTCAAAATTTTACTGTCGATGACTTTAAAATAGTCCTTGATGATCATCCTGTCATTTTGAAAGCTATGGGTCACATCATATTATGATAGCCTTAGCATATAGTGATGCAATTTTATACCAGACCGAAATGAAGTGTCCTACGAAAAAGGAAAATATTGAATATTTAGGTCATATAACAGTCTTTGAAAAAATAATTTTTGCCAAAATGATCAAAATTCAATTTCCAAATGCATGGCGTTTAAAAAATTATCTCTAGCGTGACCGATTTTCTCTAATTTCTTTGCAACTAAAACTGTCTCAAATAGCCCCACCCTATGGGGCTATTTGAAACAGGCTTTAACATAAAAAATAACCTTAATCATTATTACTAGCTGAACCAAAATGCACCTATATGAAAGAGCTCACAGAGAACTACATTTTTGCCATTTACATGCTATAAGAAATATGAACCGTCTTAAAGGGAGAGGCCAAAAACTGTAAAATCCGTTTCAAATAGCCCCACTTTACGGTAATCGGTAACTTATAGGTACTTATAGAGAGGTCGCAAAATTGACCTGGCCCTCAATGAATATATTTGGTCTGGGGATTACACAAGGCGAATGTTCGGTAAGATCAGCAGGTTTCTATGGCACTTATTCAAAGTCGACCATGCACACTCACATCATCAAAAGTCGTCTTCTATACTACACCGGCCGAAGACATTCTTAACCTTCGTGCCACTATATGGGACAGTCTCACGCCTCACCCATCTGGCACTCATGCAGTCATGAGTGTCTGAGATTCTAAGCACGGCCACCCGGTCGACCAGAGGCTACAGTCCACAGGTCACTTTGCTTCAGTGAGTGAACCTGTATGTTTTTTTTTTTTTTTTTGCAAAGAATAAAGATTGTGCCTAGCGATCAACGCATATTTTACCGTTTCGAATTCGAATGGGTGTGTATTTTGAGAATAACATGTCCGTAGCCTGAGCTCGTTTCCTATATCGTGCTAAATAAATATGCATAAAGATAAAGGCTTTTGATAAAAACACTGGGCTGCAAATTGCATTAATTGGATTTTATGAAAAATCAGCGAAACCTGGTTCTGATACTCGTGCCGGTTCCGTAGTAACACCTAGTAAATCATGCATGAATATATGACGTTACATTTTAGACTGACCCCCTGTCACTAGCTCACAATGGCGCCCCTTTCAAGGGAAAAAGTCGCCCCCTCGAGCACCATGCCCCCCCCCCCTTTCGCTGATTTCTGGCTACGCCACTGATCTAGCACATAAGCGAATAGCATAACAGCGAACTGTGTTGAGTCTGTCACTATGCTGTGGCAGAGAGGTTTAATGCTTACCTTTCGTTGTTCCGTCTCTGCTGGGACTGCTGCTACTCCTACTCCTCACACACCACGTGCGCCAGTCACCGCGATAGCAGCAGCAGTGAGACCGCCGACCGGCCGGCCGCCGCGCCGCACACGAAAAACGCCCAGTCACACTCCTACCGTGTCAAGGAAAAACATAGTAAGCGCCAATGTAAACAAAAATGAGTTAGAGATGCTAACGGGGGTTTTCGGGAACGGCGGATTCGTTTCTGGTATCGCTTTTTTCATAACTTTCTCCAAAACTGAGATATTAAAGGGGTAGAATATAGCAAGTCCAGTGGCGTCTTCGGTTTGGCAAAGAAAAACACAGCATGTGACAAGTTGCTACATGCTAGGTTTTACCTCGACCAAAGAGACCTGAACTTCCCATTTTGCGCTGATGTGCGTTGTGATAAAGTGTCGCATACTAGGTTCTCGCCCATTCGCGACTTCCGCGCTTTAGGAAGCCCACTCCCCTGGTTGGGCCTGTCTGTTACTGCTGGCTACATGAGCGAGCTTGATGGCACATCAAGGTTGATGCATGTAGCAACTCGATGTGCTCTAGAAAACCTAAACTTCGCTTCACCGCCCCGGAGTCCCTATTGCAACTTATCAGTGTAAACCCCGATTTTTGAACTGTGGAGAGCCACACTGACAAACTTTCGCGGTGTCGTTGAGCGGGCCGACATCTGCTGCGTGTGCCGAGCCGCCGAGCCCCGGTGGTACACTCGGGGGCAGATTGATGTTCCACAACTCTTTATCCACCGGAGGCCTCTTGCACCAAAATCCTCTTGCACCAATGCTCGGATTATTTTGCATCGTATGCCCAGTCCGAGTCTCAAATGTAACAATTAATGTGCAAAATTTAGCAAGCACATGTAGGATTATGTATTGGGCTATTGCAAACAAATTTACCACCGTTAGATTAGCTTATTCTGAAACCGGTTTTTCGATTTTACCTAGCTAGGTAGTTTGGTGCAAGAGGCCTCGGGTCCCTATGGCTCAGCATTGGCAGCAGCCGCCTGGTACCGGTAGACTGGACCCGGTGGATAAAGAGTTGTAGAACATCAATCTGCCCCCGAGTGTACGAGTGGCAGGGGTGCCGGATCCAGTATCCCTGCACCTCTTCCTGACGTTCCCGAGGAGTTTCTGAGGGACCCAGTGTAATCTACGTCTGCCTCTGCGATACCGAATGCGTCTAAAGAGCACGATATCAGGGTGTGTGAAGTGCGTTAGTAGCATAAACTATTTTGATTTGGGTTGTGTTGAAGATAGCGAGAGATACTGATGCATGCCGAGGCACTGTAGTCAGCCAGCATGATGATGAGATGGCGTACACTGCAGATATGCAGGTGTAACTTCTAAAAAACATAACCGTGGTCCTGTTGACGGGGACCTGCGGTAGCTGCGCCTGCGGCTCGGCGGTCAGCCGCGGGATCTATGGCCACGGGTAAACGCCGAGCTGCAGCTACGGCAGGTGCCCGTGAACAGCACTCGTGAAAATCACTTCTTTATGAGCCGTCTGGTCCATAGGCGTAGGAACAGGGGGGGGGGGGCGGAGCCCCACCCACTTTTCAGCCTTTTTTAAGAAAAAATCTTCATTTTTGATTTAAATACAAAACTAAGAGCAGGAAATGGAATTCAACAAGGTAAGATGAGCACAAAACTACAAAGAATTTCTTCATAGGAGCATTCTTGAAATGACAACTGTTTCAGTTTTTGTTGACAACCTATTTCATAGATAAAGCACATCTGGCACAGAAAAGCATAGTAAGTAACCATGCTAGGTTTTCCCTCTTAGTCCAATGCCACAGCTAATCTAGCAAGTCCACATTTACATTATTGGTAAGCATTTGAAAAATTTGGATAGCATTTCTGAATTGCGCACATACAATACATATAGAAACACTATTCAGGTTGATGCATGTTATGCGCATTTGCTTAGGCTAGCACATGTTAACGTTTCCTCGTTTTTCTCCGTTTCGTCACCTTGACACTTACTAGGTTTTTCAAAAATAGGGTAGACTCCCTCTCGGCTCTCGGCGCGATAGTGACTCACCGGTGACCTTGACTCGAGTGAAAAAAAAAACAGCACCGCAGCGGCGCAGCCAGGATATCACCTGTTTGGTATTCCGCGCACAGCAGCTGCCAGCTGGCACTGCTGTTCGTCATTCAATTGACTAGTTATTGTGCTTTTTTTGTTGCTCTGCTATTGAAGATGTGAAGTGATATCTTCCTTATCGTGTGTGCTGTTTGAATATGCGGTACCCTCCCACCTTCAAAAAAGTTAATGAATTGGCATAAAAGTGATGTAGCGTGAATCACAAAGAGCGAAAATGAACATCTACCAAATTTTACCGGAAAATATTCACCCGTTTTCGAGATATAAGACTTTTATTTTTGTTTACTTTTTGGGAACTCCGCTGTTTCTATGACGTCACATAAAGGTTTTCTTTACGTCGGCATTTGGAAGCAATAGTTTGGTATCAAAGTGCGACAAATATTGCGCGAATGATGCGTTTATCTTATCAAGGTCAATATATGATGGCCAATAAAGGATTCCAGGACAATTCTTCTTATGGCATTTCTTCGTATCGCAATTCTTCGTCTGCAAATCTTCGTCAGGGCATTTATTCGTATTGCATTACTTTGTCTCGCATCAGGGTCTATGAAAATCGGCTCGCATTTCTTCTTCAACGCAAATATATGCAAGAGTAAGCATTGAGGGACAAATAAATGCACTGACGAAGATTTGTAGACGAAGAAATGCGGACGAAAAGATTGTGCTACGAAGAAATGTCATGCGAGGATTCGTTCGGGTACCATGACATTTATGTGATTTCAAAGTCAAGGTTCTCAGCTGATCTGCTAAATCAAGCCAAGAATCCAAACTATCAAAAAACTATAAATATTTGTTTGTCTGTCACAGAGGTCTCAAGCAATATAAGGTTGACATATGTTGAATCAAAAATCTACTGCCACAACTCACATCTCCTGCCTCAGTTTATCATTGTTGTTTTAACTTGCTTTCAAGAGAAACAGAAGCCAGTATCTGATATCACTTCAGATGATTGTTTCAAGATCTGAGTTCAAATGGAAATAAAAGCAAGATCAAGATGAAACAGGGATTATTGCTTTTAAAGTAGTTTGGCCATGATACAACAAGCACATAAATCATTAGCCAAATCAAATACTGGTTGGTTTGTCAAGATGTTTGTTGTCTGTCGTCTGTCGAGCTGCTATGAACACTGAACGCTCTCACTCTTACTTTAAAGAGAGTAGTTTAAGTTGAATGGTAGTGAGCTGTAATTAGACAAAGCAGCAATTCAGTGCTCACATCAAGCCAGGCTAGGAAATGGCATCAACTGTGGTGGGAGGAAGCAGGTTCGGCAGCCCTATGTTGTAAACTTCTGTTGTGTCTTGTGTTTGATCAACTGATGTTTTCTGCTCTGTTTTGTGCAGTGATAGTAGCAGGTAACTGCATGCTTGTCAAATTATGTGAATAAACGAATTCATAACATTGCATTTTTCTCTCCATGCAAGGAACAAGTAAGATGTTGTAGAAAATGTAATAGAGGGCTGCATTGCTGATTTTGCACTTTATCAGAGCTTTATTTAGAATTGCTTTCCTGAAAGCTACACACAGGCCACAGCACTGAAATTCACAATGTCATAGCTTTTGGCAGAAAAAAAAAGAAAAGACTTACCTAGGTAAAATTGGCTGAAAGTATGGCAGAGCAGGTCTTGATGCGTATGCCCATCCGTGTGCTTGCCGAAGCCGAACTGACTGCAACACATTAACTCTGACCCACCATGGTGGCTGGCATATCCTGAACTTTCACCACTCTAAACAAGACAACTTTCAGCCCTCAGCATTGTATTAAAACACTGTACATGACACTCAAAATTTGTTTCAGTGCCATCCACGGACAACATCAGTCGCCATTCACCAGGCCAGTAAAAACAGAATAGATAATAGCTTCAAACCCATGTAGTCAGAGTTACTAGGTCTGCACCTCAAAACAAAATCCAGGTGACATTCACCATGCCAGTAAAAAACAGGTACTTAGGTAACGTAACAGCTTCAAATCTGGTAACATGTTGGTCAGACTTTACACTACCATATTTACATGGAATAATATGATACCAAACAATAGTGCAACCATTCTGGACAACAAAAGTGTATGATAAAATTAATTTAGAATACTTTGGCAGCATGATTTACGAGCACAGGCAGGTGTTACCTACCAGCCTTCTCAATGCTCGTAAAACCAACATTGTAGTTTTTATTTTACCTTACATGATAACACACTTGGCTGCAATGGCACATTTAATTTAATACTGTGAAAAGACCAGTTATAACCACTTCACAAGCAAAATTGCACCTCATGCCGACATCCTTTTCCAAAGACAGTCAGCAGCGTCTTTCGTCAAAACTGGAAGATCAATCCCCTTTTAACTGTTAACATCAAAAATATTTATTCATGGTGTGATCTCCATATGGAAACCTTGCAGGAAAAGAATTAATGTCAATTGTCAGCTCTTCAAATTTCTTTGGACTTTAACTTGCAGTACCTACCATATCCAGTTTGCTTTGATATTTTGTTTTTTATTCCTTGTTGAAGTTGAACACCAAGCTCCAGATATAGCAGGCAGCTTGATCATCTTCGGCCTTGGTATAATATCAGTCCAAGTTCCAGTGGTGGGTATCTTCTAATATTCAAATTAAAATGAAAAGCAATAGGCTTTCTCAGCGCCGACAACGGATTTCTCATTTCACGTTTATAACAAAGGGAGCTCAAGGTCAGCAAAACTCGGGTTCAAGGAATGGCGGGCGTTGAAATGACTGCTGACGTCATCAAAAAACCGCTAATGGTTAAGAGATAGGGACTACGCTGGTCCCACCCTGCAAGTAAAGGGAAGAAATTTCTTGAACACCATAAAGCTGCGGGGGTTGCGACCAGGAGAAATGGTGGTTTCTGAGCCTGACCGCAAACTTGGCTATCTCAACTCAAAACTAATGTTAAGGTGGGATGGTCCCTTTAAAAACTGGTGTTCACGTTGCTGATGAAATGACTATATAGACATGTCGACGTTTTAGTTTTCGTTTAGGTTTGTTTTTGTCTTGAGTTGTATAAGGATGGTCGACTTTAGCGGTGAAAAGGCATCCGTATTTTTGTCTTGCGTTATTGTCTTTCAGTCTTACGTAAGTCCTTCTTGGACTTCTGTCACCTGGACGTGTTTCGTAAATACCTATGTGCAGGTACACAAATAAGATGAGTTGCAGAGGTAAAGTGGTGACCATAGGCGGCGGAATGGGGAGGGCACCGGGGCACTGTGTCCCCCTTTGATTTCGGCATTTTAACATTAGCCCTATGGGCGTCGCATGGAAAGAATAGGATCAAAAGTCGGCAGTGCCCCCCCCCCCTTAATTGAAGGTGTTCCGCCGCTAATGGTGGTGACGTCCGTCTTTGAACTGTCGTATCAACAAACAGAGTTAGCGAGCGACACACTCAGGTATACATACGTCAGCGTGATGTGTAAGATATTGAACCGCCAAGCTTTGGTATCGGGATGCCCTTTGCACTGACTGTTGTTCTAAAGCAAACAGCGATTCATCTGTGGTCAGTAACAGTGTCAGATCAAAATGGCGGCCATAAGGCGGCTATAGGGCGAATCCCCTATCCACACACTCGCACGCGCACATGCACAACCAGGGCTAATATTACACTAATCCGATACATAAGTTATTAAAGCTGTCAGATAAAAAAAAAACGCGAATCAAGAAGATCACTACATGATACTAACTCATCTGATTTACCTAACTATCTTTATATCTCATGTGGCCGGCGCGTACTCGCGAACGTACTCACATCGACGTGAATGTGCGGCTGGTGGAAGACCTGGGCGGCCGGTACCTCGCCCGGGTTGTACCGGTAAAACTCGTGGCCGTCCCGGTACCAGTTGACCGCGTACAGCCGCTCGCGCCAGTCCAGCACCACGTGGCACGAGAGCGGCACGTGCTGGCCGGCCGCCACGTAGCGCGGGATCTCCGAGCGCAGCAGGCGGATTCCGAGACTGCCTGCGGCGGGAAGGGGACCGGGCGGGTCACACAGAGGCCGCCAAAGGGCCGGCGCTAGAACAGTCCAAACTCAATCTCCCAGATACGAAAACGAGTTTCAAATGTACATGGCATGAGAGCTTTCAAATGTACAGATACATGAGCGAGCTGCAAAGCTGCATTACTATTGGAGTCCCTGTCAAAGATTTCGCTCGCTTTGCCCGCTCGTAATTAAAATTTCACATGAGGTCTGCTTGTGCCCTGCAGAGGACAAAACTGTCAAAATTGCTTTTTTGCGGAAACTGCTTTTCTGGTAAGGCCTTTAATCAATATTTTCACATCATTGTTGCTGCCATCTTCTTCCTCTGCTGGGAATGCGTCGAGGGAATTAAAATTTGATCTAATAGGCGCCGGTTCAAATGCTTCTATCTAAAATGCTTACAAGACTTCTATTGAAAGGGTATTCTTGTCATTTAAGAAGGGCAACGTGTGACAATGCAAAGTACGCGTATCATTATATGTTTAGGTGATCGAAAGGAAAAGTTAATGATTTCTTGCCTAAGTTTTTTTTGCCACAAATTATGCAGGGAGTAAGAAGATATGTTTGCCCTGTGAGCTTTTCAGGGGCGACAGCCCCCGATACCCCTTCCCCCTGAATCCGCCGCCGTTGCCTGAGGCGTGACTTCCCGGGATGTCTGAAGCCCGCACGGTCTCGTGGCGAATCCGATACGCCACGTAATTTCCGGTCCATTTCACAAGTCGGTCCGCATTAAGGTACACTGTCAGTCGTTAGAGGGCATTCTTCCCATCTGAAGTCGGTTAAGCCACAAATCACTCCAGACATCTCTCTGTAATTTGAAACAAATGGGGCCGAAAAAGCGGACCAGTTCCACCGAGTGGCGGCCATTCACTGCGGGACAATGTCTCATCACGGAGCAGGTGTAGTTTAAATTGCAGTAATACATTTCCGGTGTTTATAAGGTTTTGTTCGTTTAACTTTTCAACTAACTACCATTGGAAAACGCATTGCATCATAACTTTAAAGGCTTACTATATCCCAAATACACTGTGACTTAATGACACTTTTTCCTAATTTGAAATCAGGTATGCATTTGACTTGATAAAATGCCTAAATGTCAGGGAGAAGCAGACATTTCTGCTAAGAGGCATTCGAGCCCACTGTCATGTGGCGTAATTGGCTGCACAATTGAAACGAAATTAGAAAATAAACGATAAGAAAAGTGGTGAGACGAACTGCGAATCTAACTCAGTAATTGGCTACCTGGTCCTAACGCGACATGACATATCCTCTCCCATTCAGCTCCTGACGTCTGGAGTGAGCTCCAACAGCTCTCGAGCCCGGTGCAGTTCCTGGCAGAGCCAAATGGCCCGTCCTGATTGGCTGGTGATGAGACCCGAGGTCTGACGTCTTGCACGGCCCAGTCGTCGGGTCGTTGCCCTCTGTTGACTCGCCGCGGCTATACCAGGGGTCTGTGTCCGCGCCCCATCTGGTCGCGGGACACGGCTCGGTGGGCGCGACACTCCCATGGCGGGCCGGACCACCGCGGGGACCTCAGCGAACCCCCACAGGGGACCCCAGCGGACCCAGCGGAGAAAAACAGCCACCAGCTGCCACAGGATGGAACAGCGCAGACGGCGACAGCGGAACTATCACTAATGCAATCTATATTGACCGCTTGATTTGATCTCAAGAAGTGTTGGTCAGGAAATGCTGCTTCGTTCTGAACAAGGTCTTCGAGCTTCATGCGTAATACTGAAAGTGATCAAATAACGTAGGCAAACACACATTTTAAAACCCACTTAATATCATAACGCAACTCTTGCTCGTAAATCTTATCTTATGCCTTTATTTATGTGTCGACTCATGTTCAACAACGAAAATAAACAGATGCATTACATCAGGATACGGACTCGGTGCGTATTACATAAACAAAATCGTTCCCTGTGTTTAATGTTGTTGAGCGCTTGTGCGAGGAACATTAGTAAAAGCAGTTTTAGTATCATATGACCTTTCCTCGTAAAATATAAATTAGCAAAAAGGATATATTGATATTGATATTTCGATCACAGATCTTCGTTGGCATTGTAAACAAAAGACAGAATAAGAATACATTTCTTGTCTGCTCCTTTCTTTATCTCCTATTTCACTATTCGTTATCACGAGCAATTAAATCTTAAGTACAGCCCACCGCTAAAGTAATGTAGGGTTTTACCAATCTCAACGGTTGGCTTTGACTGGCGATTGTTTAATGCGGAGTGATCGAAAAGAAGATGTCAATAGCTAAAGTTGCAGCTGCAAGGGTGACGATACATATAAGCTACATTCAAAGTTTCATTGTAGTCTGGCTAATCGTTCCTAAGCTTTAGAAGCAGAACATACCCATGACTGAAACCCCACATTACTTCTGCTGTGGACTGTACATCCATTTTTCAAATCATGGTAACTTTTAGTCGACATACGAATACACGTAACTGAAATTTGTTAAGCCTAATTGACAAACTTCTTACATTAGAAAATACAAATCAAAATCCTAAATTGGCGCACTGCATTCTAACACTCATCTACATCTCAGATCTCAGATCGCAAAATCGCAGAGTCTATTTTGATTAGAAAACGCAGACCGGAACTGAACTCGAATGTATCGTCTTGGCCTATTATGTAAGTGTATGGATGTGTGTCACTGGATGTACATACCTGTCTCGTATATGTAGATGAGTGTTAGAATGCAGTGCGCCAATTTAGGATTTTGATTTGTATTTTCTAATGTAAGAAGTTTGTCAATTAGGCTTAACAAATTTCAGTTACGTGTATTCGTATGTCGACTAAAAGTTACCATGATTTGAAAAATGGATGTACTTAACCCGCGCACCGACGGGGGGGCGGATATCCGCCCCCCCCCCCCCTGAGGTTTTTCGCGGATAGCGGGAAAACCGCGGCGCGTAGCGCCGCGAAATTTGGTATGACTATTCTCTCATCAATTTTACACATGGTGTGTTAGTTTGAACCTCCTAACTTTTAAGGTCAGGTCACCAGGTCACTTTGAATGACCCAACCTCAAGTCACTTTTTTGCAACTTTGTCACCGTGCCAGAGCTACAGTAGATGTCGGAGGCCTTTGAAAGTCGCAGGATGTTATTAGGTCATTAGTAGCTACAATTTGTATATCTCGAAATTTTGATGTCGGTGACCTAAGGTCAGGTCAATTTCGCGACCTCCCCATTATAAGTCAATGGGGGAAAAATCAACTCCCTGTTTTTACTACTAAAACGGGTCGGAATGGCCCCATATACCATACATGACTTCACATACGATCAACCTTCACTACCTTGAGGTCTGTTTTGCTGTTGGGCAGCTGTAAGGTCATGTGACGTCATCAAAGGTCACCAAAGGTTTTTTGCCAATAACTCCTTACAGGAACAAGATACAGCCGCGCGGATGGTCTCATTGTGTTCAGCTTGTCAAGACGCATCGAATGATATACATGATGACCTCGAGGTCACGTGACCTGAGGTCAACCTTTGACCTTGACCTTTCGAGGTCAACATATATATCATTCGATGCGGATTGACGAGAGGATCACGATGATGCCCTTAGTTTGTTCCTATCTCGACTACTTCGAAAGTTATTCGAGAAAAGCCCTCTCCATATCTAGCGCCGCCATTTTGACTTTTTCGACCCCTGTGACGTCATCTTTGACCTGACCTGAAAATGACCTTTATAAAAATTGTAGACCTTGTCCGTGCGTATCCGATGCCGTTTACCGCTTGTCGCTATCTTGCTTCGTTCTCGAGATCTCAGGGGGGGGCGGTCATCCGCCCCCCCCCCGTCGGTACTAAGTTGGCGCAGACCCCCGTCGGTGCGCGGGTTAAGATTTAATTGCTCGTGATAACGAATAGTGAAATAGGAGATAAAGATAGGAGCAGACAAGAAATGTATTCTTATTCTGTCTTTTGTTAACAGTTCCGACGAAGATCTGTGATCGAAATATCAATATCAATATATCCTTTTTGCTAATTTATATTTTACGAGGAAAGGTCATATGATACTAAAATCGTTCCCTCTTCAAATAAATACCTTTTAATTCGATTGAGACAAACGATAAAAATGGTTAACAATATAGGTAAATGATAGTTAACCCGCACCGTGCTGGAGGGAGGGGGGAGTGTTTTCACGCCCCCCTCAGGTTTTTCGCGACTAGCTAAAAAAACGGCGGCACCTGTTTGCACATCTTTTCCGCACATCTTGTGAAAATATCAGACCCGGGTCATTCGTCACCAGGTCACGTCAAGTGGCCTAACCTCAGAAAAAGTTCAAAGGCTGACTGTATAGCTACACCGACTGAACGATGACTTTGAAACTCTCAGCGATTGATAATTGAGTACCAGTTTCTTCATATTAAGAATTGGAATAGTAGCCAATAACCTTATTGGTCACTATTTCAATTCTGAAATAGGTAATATGTCCTACATGTCCTATATTTCATCATTGCAGCATTTGATACAAACACAATTTATTTCAAGAGCAAACTACATAATCCACCTAATGTTGAAGCCTATGGGCCTAAAACACGTGCACGTGCCACGAGCAAGAAAAATAATTATATTCTTAGCTGAGGGTGTTTCGTGGTAGATAATCTGTGGGGGCAGCTGCCCTGAAAATTTCATCAAAATCTATCGGTTCGTTTGGAAGCCTATCAAGGTGCCCGGATCTCCCGCACCAAACACGAATCCTATCCCAAAAAGGAGCCACCCTCAGTTTGTTTTACAATAGAAAAACACAATTCTAAAGAATAGTGTTTGTCTAATGAAGAAACAACTTTGGGCTGATAGTCAGCTTGTATCCGATGACTTGATACACCTTAACCCGCGCCCGGCTGGGGGTCCTGGATTTCCACGCCCTGCTGGGGGGGGGGGGTGTTTGAACACCCCCCCTTCTAACTCGGCTCCTGGGCCACGTAGCGATACGCGGAAGGCGGCGTTCGAAAGAGCGTCAAAAATAATGACGAAATCACTTCGGTCAATTTTTTGTTCAGGTCAAAGGTCAGGTCACCAGAGGCCATTGAAGGCAAAATTTCGCCGATTTCCAGGTCGAATGTCGACAAATTCCAAGAAGCCAACGCATAACTCGGGAACCAATAGAGCTACAGCGCCGCGGAAAAGCGCATTCGATAGCTCTATTAACGCCCTTTCTGGAAAATTTTCTCAGATTTGACCTAACGTCAACAGTTTTGCCTGCAGGGGGCAAAAACTGCAAAAATAGCCGATTTTTTCGGAAACAGTTTTTCTGCAATAACTTTTGAGCCAAGCCTTGAACGAGCTTACTTTTACCGGCATCGTATTCCTCTCGTCAAGACGCATCGAATGAACTATAACTTGACCTTGAACGGTCAACTTGAAAATTTGACCTCAGGTCAAGGTCATGAGCTGACCGGAAAGGGTCATGTTGCATGTCAGTCGATCCGTATCGTCGAGCTGAACGCATCTAATGCGTTTTCATCGCTCTAGCATGCCTCTATCAAAAGTTATTTGCGAAAAACTGTTCGATACCATTCGTGACCTAAGATGACCTCAGGGCATAAACAGGGGTCATGGACACCATTTTCATGTTCAGTGTGTCTAAACCACTTGTAATTCAGTGTTTGGGAGTGTTTATAATGTCTTTCGTCCAAAAGAGGCGCATTTCAATTTTCTCCCATTGACTTATAATGGGGAGGTCGCAAAATTGACCTGACCTTAGGTCATGGATATCAAAATTCTGAGATATACGTTTTGTACATGCTATTGCTCTTAGCAATCGCTAAAAGTTTCAAAGCGATCGGTCACTCGGTGTAGCTATGACAGACATTGAAACTTTTTATGAGGTGAGGTCACTTCAAGTGACCTGGTGACCTGACCTTGAATTACCTTGGTCTGAAATTTTCACAACATGTGTAGAATTGATGTATGATAAGGTGTACCAAAAACAGCGGCGCTCTGCGCTGCCGTTTTTGAGATATTCACGAAAAACCACAAGGGGGGTGTTCAACCCCCCCCCCCCCAGCAGGGCGCGGGTTAACGTATAGGCCTATCAAGGCCTATCAAGGCCGTTAAGGTGCGTGATTTTATTTACCTGGCCCAAGTTTGAGCTTAAAATTGGAATATTGAAAAATGAAAATGAAAATAATTAAAAAAAATAAGTACCATACATGGGTATAACCACAGACTTCTCTATATATGGACTGTGCGCTGATTTGGGAAATCAGCATTGGAGGCCCAAATTTCTGAAGCCGTAATATGAACCCATATGTTGTAACACAATACCCTTTTATTGTTTCCTGTCGACAGGCTGAATTTTATGAAATATATTTTGTTTTTGTACTATCTATTGCTCGTAGCTCAGAGTAAGAAAGGCTTCTGGTCGATATGAATCTGTATTGGAACATCATTTCACGTTCATCGACACCCATTGATGTCCTCATGTCAAGTTCATCTCACATTGCACCAGTGGGCTTGAAAATGGCGTTAGTCCATTTTCACCGCGGGATCCAGCGAGAAAGGGTGGCTATCATCCCTTTCTTCTTCCCCCGTGTGCTGGATTGTTCACATCTCTGACATGGCTGGCTACAAACTCGCGCGACAGTGCACCGACCGCGCTGGTGGTAAAGGTTGGCGGTAATGCCGATGGGGGACTTTACGGGGAAATGTGTGTCTGCTGCAACGGTGTCTTCACTGTTCTTCTCTGCTACCCACTTTTTTGCACCACGCATCTACACATAGTCGCACTTTCACACATTCGCACATGCGCATCACCAATTGCAACGTATCCCTCCGTCTGCTCGTTTTCCACTCGCTGCTGAATGATAAGGCGATAGCTCTTGTGACGGTCGTTCCCATCACGTTGTCATGCTGTAGCTATTGTTGCTTTTATTGTGTCCCTTCGTCCCATGGAGACGTAGCCGAGCAGCTCTGAAGGGACCTGTGGGCGGCCCCCAGGGCCACCACGATGCTGCCGCTCCGCACCTCCTCCATGTTGGGGTTGATGGTCGCCATCAGGCGATGTCGGGTGCCCATCAGAGCCGGGCACCGCAGGAGGACATGCTTGGGCTGTCCGCCTCCTGTAGACGGGTAGAGTGCGGCTCTGCATTGTCGGTCGTCGCACTGGTTGCACCCCGACAGCCAGGAGGGCGCCAACCCGACTCTGTGGCGCCATTGGGAGGAGCTTGTCCAGTGGCCGGCGCAGAGCTGGTGGATGTCCACCGCCGCTGGCCGGTCGCCGCCGGCAACGGTAGGCGGGAGTCGATCCCCGTCAGCTGGTAGAACCAGCCGGCTGGCCAGGCCCCGACGGTGCGAGCCCTCGCCACTCTGGCGGCGGCCCAGTGGGCCTTCTGGACGTCTATAAGAATTTGTTTTTAGTCGAGTATGTTTGCCTTCTTGGCGATGGTGTCGGCCCTCTCGTTGCCTTCCAACCTGCATTGTGAGGGCACCCACTGTAGGTAGACCAACAGGCCTCCAGCTGTCAGTCCCCAGAGGGCTCTCCAGATGTCCACTCCGAGCGAGGAGTGCTGGGCGGCCCAGCCACCTCGGATGGCGGCGAGGGCGGACTGCGAGTCGGTGCAGGCTACGATGGTGTCTTCGGCGTGCGGCGGGTTCTCCAGCAGCTAGGAGAGAGCAGCTCGGAGGGCGACCATCTCAGCTCGGAAGCTGGAGCACAGGTGACCTGCCGGGGCGCGGATCGAGTGCTCTTCCCCGTTCGGCCAAACGATTAGTGCCCCCGGCGCCTCCGTCATATTCTGTAGCTCGTTAGTTACAGTATGCTCTTCGCCCTTGGCACTTTTCTTGACTTCTCCATCAAAAATGTCCACAGCTGGCCTAGAAATGGTGACCTGCCAGTTTCCTGAGATATCCAAAGTAGAAGTTCCTGTAATAACAGGCCACCACCGGCACAGATGTTTGTCCCAGCTACTTATACTCCAATCAGTCCTATGCATCTTGTTTCTGCTCCACCGCTATTTTTCCGTCCGTTCTTCGCAGACTGGCGTATTCTTGAGCTTCCCGATCCCGATGCAAGTTTTGCGGTAACATTTAAGAGCGGCAACCTTCATCGTTTAACATTGATGCGAAGGGTACGAATTCCATCATTTCATCGAGCATTCTTCCGAGATGATTTGATCCAGACCATAATGAACTACAACCCCATACGACACACTGGATAAACTTCATTGTTTGATTGAATAAGCTTACGTCTTTTGGATGTAGTGGCGTATCACTGCCATGGGTATGGCATTATTTATCGCGGCGTAGCTTCGAACTGCGATGGCGAGTTGTTCTTTTCACATTAACTGCTGGTCAAGTTAAGTCTTTGTAGCTCCTTTCAGTGAGTCTTTTTTTCTCCAGAATAAAATAAGGCACTAGGCATTATAGGAAGTATGCTGAGACTGGCGCCGTCGATAGCGTCCTGTTTTTCTTCTTGCTGTGTGAGTCTCACAGGAGTCAGTGTTTGCAAAAGTAAACTTGCAAATCTGATTGTCCTCAGCGTTATCTCTTATCTCGATTGATGGTTTCGTCTGTGAACATTTTTTCCTTTTAGTTATACGGGAGGCTAAAAAGTTGCCTTTTTGCTAGAAATTATGTTTCGTTTCACATTTTTCTTGCATTGACTCTGGCTTGATACCCGGAATGATATCTTCGCACCACACGTTTTCTGATCCGGTCGTGATGAGGTAGTGATCGATAATATTCTTTCCTTTTTTGACCATTTTTCGAGCTATTTCTCACTTATTTTTACTGCTTCTTGTGGCCCTATATAATGTATCGTTATTTCTCAAAACCCGTTTCAAAACCAACGTAAATGACTAGTTCCGACAAATTAGCAACGACAACCAACAATGCAACCAACATTCAAAAGCAAGAAGATGCGCGCAAAGTACGGCTGCATTTGTGAAGTATATACCTCCAGCGTGAACAAATGGCTAACTGAACGAGAAAACATGTTCTCATTTATATACATTTATTTCTTATTTATTTTGAATTCAACAAAAAAATGTAATCCGACAGGTAGATAAAAGTATGGGCTATCCTATATCCAAATTTGTAAATATTCTGACACCCTTTTCATTGTAAAAAGATGGATAAAGTGCACTTATTTTTGGGCCTCCAATGCTGATTTCCTCGGATCAGCGCACAGTCCATATATAGAGAAGTCTGTGGTATAACATATTATCCCTGCTCAATCACACCCCAGTAATCACCCCGCAGCCTCATCCGCCGCGAACGTTTAACTAATAAAAAATTCAAACTATTCAGCTCAGATAAGCATTTTATTTTTAGTACTTAACTGATTTGAGTTTAGTTCAATTGATATGCAATACATGTAGCAAAACATTCACGTGTTTCAAGTTGTAATAGTTCTGCAAAAATTGCAAATAATGAAGTTCTAGGATCGGGACTAAGTGGGAATGTCCGATGGCTTGACAAAATTGAAAAGTAAATGACATCCTAAAACGCAAGCTGAGCTAGTCAAACTACGACATAAGGTTAAATCTCTAGCTGGGAACTCGCCATGAAACGGAATGAAACGAGCCAATTTGCCAAGGTCTCTCCAAATTGAACGGAGGAGAACGGGGTTGAGAATGAAGACGTCATGTCCGTCTTACTGGTCAGTGCGTTTATTTGCTCTAAGAGATGGAGAACGTTTGATGAGATATCAAAGACACTCAGAGATCAAAGGATTTTATAAATTGTTATGTTTTTAATATCGGACATACGCAAGTGATGAACAGCGTGACACGCTAATATCACTTGTTTGTGGATATTTACTCGTGCTAACCGGACGGCGGCTGTGTAATATCCACCGGATAGCGGCTGAATGTCGCGTCCCGAGCCGCCGCCCGCCGGCCAATGTCGTGCGTGGGCTGCTGCGGTGCGCCAGATTAAGTCGCGCTGCGCCGGCGCTCAATTTCCCTGTCATCCCGGTGTCGGCTGACGCACCCCGGATGGCTCCATAAAGACCGGTGTGCGACCGCCACCCGTCGCACCCGGCGGCGGAAAGTCACTCCCCGCGCTCCTCCGTCCTCTCTCCCTGCCCCTCCAGCCTCTGTCCGTCGGCGCCCCTCTGTCCAGCGAGTCCCCAGACGGACCCCAGGGAGCGGCGGGCGCCGTCCGCGGCCGGGGGAGAGCAGCATGAAGCCGACAATGCTCTCCTCCGATCGTGATTGGTCTGCGCTCGAGCCGCGTCGCCCGCGACAGCTTCGTCAGAGCGGAACGGTGACTTACTGCGTCGGTTTCGGTCAATTTCGGCGGCGGTTTATTGTTTTTAACGGCCGGCGGCGGAGGGGCGCCGGGTCCCGCTGGGTCGGTGAGCCGAGTTACGGCCCGGGGAGGGCGGCCGGTCTGATTCAGCCGCACGGTTAATGCCGTCACTTACCGACTGTTAGTCGGCCTGCTCCGCACCTCCATCGCAGCCGGGTAAACAGCGCCCGGCTGAACCCCGTCCTCTTAGCCGCCCGTCCGCCGAGCTAAACAGACAAAGGAGCTTTCACTGACGGAGCTGCGCCACCTTTCCGAAGCAAATGGCCTGGTGAATGCCAATATGACCGCTTCTATAGGGCCGCCCGTCGCCAGTGCTATTGGTAATAGCACTTGCTGCCTGCCTGGCAGACGGTACTAAGAGAAAACAAGGCCACATAAACAATAAGCGATATGCCAAAACAATGCTCATCTTACGCAAGATTAAAGGGACCCTCCCACCTTAACATTAGATTTGAGTTGAGATAGCCAAAATGGGGTCCCTGGCTCACAATTACCGGTTTCGGCACTCACAACATCGAGAAATGCCTTAACTCGGAAATATTGAATTTCAAAATTGCAGCATTTTGATTCAGAGGGACTAATGCATAGGAATACCCCTCTGAATGTGTGACGTCAGCGCAGATATCTAACGATTTTTAAATGTTTGACTAAAACGTTTTGTAGCACGCGGTGGTATATGCTGCTTTGAGCGCAACAAGTGCCGCACTTTCAGCTGCCAAACTATTGCTTCCAAATAAAGTCGCTAGGAACAGCGGAGATCCCAAAAAGTAAACAAAAGTAAAAGTCTAATATCTTGAAAACCGGTGAATATTTTTCGGTGAAATTTGGTAGATATTCGTTTTCGCTCTTTCTGAACCGAGCGACATCACTTTCATGCCAATTCATAAACTTTTTTGAAGGTGGGAGGGTCCCTTTAAAAGCAAGAGCAATGTTCAATAGGGGCTTAATGTGATTTCTTTACAATAACGCCTATAACTAGACGATGGAAGCCTTGCAGTGCAGAGCACGCTAATCAATGCAGGCTCTCACGAGCTTAGGTAGAAATTTACGCAAGCCAACGCCAGGTGTGGACCGTGCACTGTGCAATGCTATTCGTGTCTAGCAATAAGTGTCATGGACTGTGGCCGCAAACAGTCGCCATCGTCCTTTGAAGAGCTGCACAATATTGTGAGGATTGGATCACCATAGAAGCCGTTCGACACAGGGTCCAACAACAATGAGCAGCATATTAACAGGTCATTAGCATACAAATGGCAGTGGAAACTAAGCGGAATGACTCGGTCTGCATCTGGAATTCTGAGAATGTTTGTCTGGAAAGCTCAACTACTAAAGTAACAAGGTAGTTATTTGGCATGTAGCTAATGTAGCAGCTGCATTTTGAACCGTACCGCTGGTATGGGAGCATTGAGCAGCACCTTTCATACACCCTTCATACTCGTATGTGTAGATGTTTATATGCATTAAAATCAGGATCTCTAGACATGGTCGTATGCACCTACGTATGTATTGAACGGTCCCACACACGATAGCTACCAGCCCTCGATTTAATTACCCTCAAAATCTGTCATTATATGTAGGTACCTAAGCTATAGAAGATTGTGATTTTCACGCTGTGAGACATACTAGCCCAGCGAGTGGAAATGATGAAATGAAACATCATTCTTGAGCGCATTACCTAACTCATTTCCGGCCTAAAATAGCAATTATTCAGTTTAAAGAAATTGCTTGTTTAGATTCAAGATGTAATAGTTTGAACAAGATGTAACATCTTGCGTGGCTTTGCTTAGTAGATAAGCAAAATGCAGTTAAAGCAGCCATTCCTGTATACTTTCAGCTGGTTTCATTTGCATGTGAGACTGAACTCGACAGCGAGCGCCCGGGGGGCTTCTCCTCTGAGTTATGTATGCATAACGCAGCATTAATCACTTAACTCATTTTCACTCGCGCTTCCCAGCCGGAAGCTGGGTTCCATCATTCTTGCTGAGCTCCTTTCCTTTTAGTTGCTCTTTTGAGAGGAGCGTAGACACCGCACTGAAGTATTGTTCGTCGGCTCAGTTCCATTGTGATGACCATCCTGTTTGGGCCAACTCGCCGTCACGTGACCAGTCGAAGGCGTGAGCAGCTACTCACGACCTCATCGACTCGCTAAGGTCCGTCCGGTACTGTCTAATCCCTCGGTACTGTCTAATCCCTCGCTGCTGTCTTATCGCCCGGTACTGTCTAATCTCTCGGTACTGTCTAATCCTTCGATACTGTCTAATCCCTCAATACTGTCTAATCCTTCGGTACTGTCGAATCGCCGGTAATGTCTGATCGCCCGGTACTAAGTAACCTCACCCAGTGCTGTGTAACCGGCAAGTATCCACGGTCGGCCCGTTATACGGTGGAGGGACTGGAAGATCGTCATCGCCCACCTGCAGAACTGGCACCAAGCACGCTCCACCAGGATATATCCTCTAAATATGTATATCTAACTATGACCGTTCCATGCTTCTATCCTCAGGAAACTGAAATCCTTCCCCTCCACGCCGCAACCCCCCTCCGGGCTGGACAGGCAACTTTATCTCATGCGGGCTGCTCCCTTGGAGCGGCACCGCTGCTCCCGAGGGAGCGCACCCCGTAGCCGGGTGCAGTGAGTGCCTTGGGGCTGGGTGGCCTGTCCTCTGGACGGGCTCAGCCCCGGCGACTCACTAGGGTGCCTGCCCAGACCAATGTCTCCCCCTACATATATCCTATCATCCTCCCGGCTCTGAAATGATCTTAATGGACCGAAAGGGCCTAACCCAACAAAACAAACAAAACAAATCTAACTATGCACCGTAAATACGAGAGAAGACCATCGCCCACAACGTTCATGCACGAGCAACGTGACTGATGCATGACTGGTCTGCGTATCACCATCTTTATGGCAGCATTGAAGATGTGTTGGTGCACTTTTACCAGCAGCATGAGCATCATCATTGGCGGCATTGTGGTGACGTCTTACTACACGGAAATGGAGACTGATCCCTAAAATGCAAGCAAGGCCTGATATCCATAACAGAACGCAGTCAGTGCTTTGATGTTCCGACTTCAATGTTTCATTCTGCTAACAACTCGATAGCTGGTACTGAGGAAGTTGAGTCGCTAAAGCATCAATCATACAACGAGCTGTAGGGAACTAAGCCCTTACAGTACCGCATCGCCTAAAGAATTTCGGTGTAAGATGTAATGTAAGATCAGGTCAAACGCGCGTCAAGCTGGGGCCGAGGGGGCGCTACTCCCCTTACTGGCCGAAGTCACAGCCGCCGCATTGCCTGAGCCAGATGAGCCCGGCCACACAGCAGCTGTGACCACGGTCAGCCCCCTGCGGGGGTTTCTCGGCTAGGTTTTGGAGCTGAATTCGAAGTTAGCAACCATTTGAACATTTACGAAGTAATTTTGGTACCTTCGTAACATGTTACGAAGCTGTCAGAGGCAGTTGACGCCTATTACGAATACCCGGCAGGACCCCTTCTGGTTGACCTGACCTGACCTGACCCGACCTGGCCTAAATGCATGAAGACATCATCTGTGATCAAAACTTACATGACATTCGTGATCAGCTCCCCGAAAAAAAAAAACATAACAGCCACACTTTACGACGTTCTAACAGGTCCCGATTTTCCCGACTTTTGGGTCATTGACTTGACCTGGAAGGCCAACAAATGACCTAGGACCTTAAAACTGGGTATCGTCGGCTTCCTCTCGTCACCGGCAGCCCGTTCGTTTCTTTCGCGAAGCTCCAGCTCAATCAGGGGCGAAACGGCAAGGGGGACCTCCCCCCCCCCCGCTTATACGTTCACATCTGGCAAAACACCAATACGGGCGAGGGTTAGGTCATTTGGGTCAGGGTCATGAAGTTTCCAAATTATGTACCTAAAATCGATTGACTCGAAAGCTTTGAATTTTTCTCACGATCAGCCTTTTATGCGCGAGTCATTTGCGAAATCCGAAGGGGTCCAATGTCCATGAAACTGTAGCGAAAACTGTATGGGCTTCTTCACACAGGTGCAGTGCGACTGTTCACAAAGCAGCAAACATTCCACTCACAGTCACGTCCGATGTAAAACCAGCATAGTCACAGTGAAACCAGCCTTCTTGAGGCGCGCATTTAGGTATTTGACGTCCTGTGTGCTGTTCAGACAAATATGTGGCATGCAGCAATACGGAAACGACAAAAAAGTGGATGATGATAAACAGCTTGACATAAAATTTGACCCTTGTTTGGTGTGACAGTTTACCTACTGTTAATGGTCTCAGTCAACGGTGGTTATGCTGAGTAATGGACGAGGGTTTAACCCTATTCCTGGCGGGGGGGGGGGCCTTTAAGGCCCCCCCTCTTCAGGTTTTTCTTGTGCCATTGCCAAACGCCGCAAGACTGAAAGCTCATACTCGGTGACTTTTTCTAAACATTCATTGCGCACATTTTGACAAAAAAAAGTTGCCGGGTCAGGTCAGGTCAGGTCACCAGAGGCGGTTTGGTGACCCCTCCTCAGAAAAGTTTGCAATCACGCCAGAGCTAGAGTTTTTGACCGATCAATTTCTTCTCTTCAGGTTTTAGTAAGGGTACCAGTATGTGCCATTTGTATATCTCAGAATTTTCATATCTGTGACCTGAGGTCAGGCCAGACTCGTGACCTTTACATTGCAAGCCTATGGGAAAATATTGAAACGCCTCCTGCTTCGTGTAAACGAGTCAAAACCACCCAAATCTTTCAGTATTATGGAAGATTATCTCATCGGTGATGATCCTGGTGCCGCTAATTGACAGGGGCACCGGCAAAGGTCATCTGAGGTCATGTGACGTCATAAATCGTTTTTTTCTGTCAATAAATCACGACATGATGGTGCTAAAGACTTATAAGTGGTACCAAACTGCTCGCCTGGTCAAGGCGCGTCGTTTGGTATGCAGCATGACCATACCCCACAACCTCATTGATGAATGACCTGACCTTGACCTCAGGTCAAATTTCAAATTGACCTGTGAAGGTCATCGCATACTTATTTCGCATCGCCTCGGCGAGAGCAACAAAAAATGAATTGGTTTTATGTCTCTATGTTTCTTAGTTTAAAAGTTATATAGGTTACTAATTCAAAAACATTTTATCGTTGATGACCTCTGGTGACCTCAATATTGACCTGACCTGAAAATGTTTTATGTAAAAGTTGTAGATCTTTAAACGACCTATCAAACGCCGTTTGCCGTTTGTCGCTGCGATGTGTAGTTTTTGAGATCTGAAGGGGGGCCGAATCGGCCCCCCCCCCGCCAGTTTCTTGTCCCGGTGGAGCCCGCCAGGAATAGGGTTAAGTGAGGGTCCTCTACAGACATCTGCATGGATCCCAGTGATGGATGTGTGATCTCAGTGGAGCTCAAGGCAAATTGCAAGGTAGGATCTATGATCCCAATGGATCCCGCATGAAAATGTATCCTATGAACTTATCTATGAACTATGAACTTATAGATTTATGAACTTATATGATCTGACGATAAACCGAGAACATGGATCTATGGTCCGAGTGGATCCTACCATGCATAACATTTCAACCCATGTTTCCGAGGTTTTCTATGTCAATAAGTGCCACAAGTCTATGAATTATGGCGTTGAATCGCTTAAACTAATAAAACCTTGTTATTATTAATTTTGTGAGTCGGAGCAAGTGAATCTTAAGGATTTCTGTGTTGCTAGAGAATAAGCAAGGATCTATGATCTCAATTGATCTCAAGTAAAACTTAACCCGCGCCCCGTAGGGCTACCGGCGGACCCTACCACCCGTAGGGGGGGGGGCCGTTTCGCCCCCCCCCCTAAGATCTCGGAAAGTTACCGGCCGATTTTCAAAATTCAAACGGCGTTCGATAGCCCCACCCTGTAACTACCTTGTGACCAAATTTCATTGACCTAGGTCAAACCGATGACGTCACAGGTCAGGTCAAAGGTCAGATTTTCACCGTTCACAGGCAATTCAAGAAATGTGCTGTGAAAGCGAGTAAATTGGTAATTTATTGAAAACCATCGATGGTACATTGTTCGTCAAACACATACTTTGCTATCTGAGGTCACTGATACCAGGTCAGGTCACAGCGAGGTCAGGTCACCGGGGGTCACAATATGAATGTGTCGTGTGATACATGTTTTATGGTCCATTTTACATGACAAATGCGATTATGTGGGTTAGGCAGCCTTTGAGGCCAGCCTAGGTCACGTTTTTGTGAAGGTCAGGTCAAGGTCAGGTCAAATTAGGTCAAATTTCAAAGTTGATATTTTTGCATAAAATGGGTATCGATTCGATGCAGCTCGTCACGAGGAGTCTAATGGTGGTCTTCGTTTTGCTCTACGAGTTCTAGAATTGCCAAAAATTGAGTTTGAAAATTTGACGTCATCATTTTTGAACAGTTTTTTCGCTATAACTTGGCCAAAAAACGAGGCATCGATCTGAAATTTGGTATGTAGATAGAAGACGGTAGGCACTATACTATCACATATATTCCGGTTTTTTCGAAAATCAAAAAACTTTTTGGATTTTTTGGCGAATATATCCAAAAAAATGCTTTTTTGATTTTTGGGGGTCAAAACTCAAAAATTTCAAAAATTCGAGATAGCAGTTTTGTTGCCCTGTCAATTCTACACCTTTTATGTCTTGATCATTTTTCTGTATCTTCAAAGCTGTAGTCCTGACAGGTCTTCTCGCGAAGGTCTTTTTTCGGTCGAAAATGACAGAACATGACGTCACTCTGACGTCATTTGTGGCCAACCTATCATAGCCTCTGGAAAAATTTTTGGTCACAATGTGTAAAATTGATGCCCGGAGGGGTCCTGAAAGTTTCGTGGCCAGGGGGGGCCGTTTCGGCCCCCCCCCCTACGGGGCGCGGGTTAAGAGTCGGATCTATGATCCATATGGATCCCTCAATAAAATTAACCCGCGCCGGGCCGGTGCTCTGAGATTCCGCGCCGGGCCGGGGGGTGTCTGAACACCCCCCCCCCCCTTCTAACTCGGCTCCTGGGCCACGTAGCGACACGCGGTAAGCGGTGATCGAAAGAACGACGTCCAAAATAAGGACGAAAACACTTCAGTCATTTTTTGGGTCAGGTCAAAGGTCAGGTCACCAGAGGTCACCAAAGGTAAAATGTTGACTATTTCAACATTTTGGAAACTGCCAACGGCTATCTCGGGAACCGCTAGAGCTACAGCGCCGCGAAAAAGCGCATTCGATAGCCCTTTTACAGACCTTTCTGGGTAATGTACTCAGATTTGACCTCAGGTCAACAGTTTAGCCTCCAGAGGGCAAAAACTCCAAAAATAGCAGTTTTTACGAAAAACGTTTTTTTTCGGCAATAGCTTTTGACTCAAAAAAGCCATGACATTACTTTTGCCAGCATCGTGTTCCTCTCGTCGAGACGCGTCGATTGAACTATAATTTGACCTTAAAAGGTCAACTTGAAAATTTGACCTCAGGTCAAGGTCATGACCTGACCGGAAGGGGTCATGTTGCATATCAGTCGATCCGCAACGTCGAGCCGAACACATCTAAGGCGTGTTCAGCGCTCTAGCACGCCTCTATCAGAAGTTATTAGCGAAAAACTGTTAGATTCTGTTCGTGACCTGAGATGACCTCGGGGATATAACGAGGGGGTCACAGTTGCCATTTTCTGGTTCAGTGTGTCACTTTTACCTTTATCTCGATGTTTGAGAGTGTCTAGAATAGCGTTCGTGCAAAACAGACGCTTTTCAATTTTCTCCCATTGACTATGGAGAGGCCGCAAAATTGACCTGACCTTAGGTCACCAATATCAACATTCCAAGATATACATGTTATAGATAGTGTTGCTCTAATCAATCGCTGAAAGTTTCAAGGCAATCGTTCAGTCGGTGTAGCTATGACGAGCATTCTTATTTTTTCTGAGGTGAGGTCACTTGGCGTGACCTGGTGACCTGACCTATGGTGACCTGGGTCTGAAATTTTCACAACATGTGCGGAAAAGATGCACAAACAGATGTGCTAAAAACGGCGGCGCGATATCTGCGAAAAACCGCAGGGGGGGGGTGTTCAAACACCCCCCGGCCCGGCGCGGGTTAAGAGCTTGATCAATGATGCTGTCAGATCCGGGATCAAGATCCATGGGATCAGATCCCAGATCCATTTTCTCAGATCCATGCACATGCCTGGTCCTCTACATTTGAGGCACTGCTCTTGAGAGCCGGTTTTATCTGCCCCTCCCCCTCCCAGGTGGTGCTATGTCGCACCATCTTTCCATTCGACCCCCTGCGATAGTGCGATAGTTCACCTGTGTGTACTGACGATAACCAACCAATCACATAACTGTAGGATGTTTGGCAATACGTCCCCCGATGCCTTTTAAGTGCTGGTTTGTACTTTGTAGTGGACACGTTTAAAATGCATCAAATTTGAGGGGACAAAGCGGTGCTTCTCGCTCTATCATGGATTCATTGCCGGGGCTGCAGCTTCATGTGGTAAGCGACCGATCATGTGAACATGTGGTTTATTATGTTTCGTCTATCAGTAATAGTGCAATGTGCATGCCGGATGAACACATGAACCAATCGGTATTGTAGCCATCCGATCGACTGGTAATTCAGAAAAGGCATTCATAATTCCCACATGCTGATTGATGACAACACGACGCCATCAATCGACCAAGGCGATTGAAAGGCAAAGTTGCGGCATTGCCAGCGCCTTATTTCAGAATGTTAGCAAGGTAAGATTACGTATCTGGAAAGCTCGGAAGCAAACTCTTCCCACAAGCATGTAGCATTGTGCGCTTGACTGATGTTTTATCCTTGGTAGGTAGGTAGGTATACTAAATACTAAATAGTCAACAACATGAAATCCTAGCCTTACCTTCCGATAGTGATACAGTATAATCTATGATAACTTACAGACATCTAAATTTGAGTTATGCGCACAGGTATAACTCCTTGCTGACAAGAATGAGCAATGAGCATATATAAAACAAAAGTGAACCGAATAGGTCAACGTTCTTATCAAACGGCCGGCCGTTGAAGCAGTAACTATCTATGGGGAGAGGATAAGGAAGTGGTACAGGAATCTATGCAGTGCAGGGTCAATTATATGCAGCTGTAGCGTATTTTCGTTGCCGCTGAGGAATTACTCAGGACATGTGGTCAAATAACTGCGCTAGTAAATTTCACAGTGTATATAAATACAGTGGCGGCAAATGCGCTTGGTCACGTGACCAAATCTGCACGTGCGGTTGTGGCGAGGGCACTTCCCGAAACTCTGGTGCCAACGGCCTCGCGGCGCCCATAGAGAATACATGGGACCTTTTCTTTTCAGACCTATCGTGTCTAAACCAAGCCGTTTAGTGCAAGGATACGACTGGTTTGAGATTCAGTAGTCTTTTGGCTACAAGTTGGCATAAGAAACGTATTTTTATCGGCAAAATTCGCAAAGTACCAGGTGGTTTTCCGATACCCTGCACGCCTCCTTACCCCCGGCGGCCGACCGGAGGAGTCAGTAGCGCTCCACTCACGACTTTTGGCGATAGCTCAAAACACCTTACAGCTAGAGGGCTGCTATTTGGCACACCTTATCTTTGCTTCCATACGCATCTTTGGAAACCAATTGCATTTCCGTCTCAGGTCAGGTCACTGACTTATGACGTCACACGTGAACCTCTGCAATAGTCCCAAAATACCGAAACTTCGCAATGCCCTCGGTGCCAGAGGAGCTGTCACAGCGAGATGATACTTACAGGAAATAGTATCCTCTAGGAGTCTCAAAACTTGTTTATCTCAGATTTCTCCTAGAGGTCACATGAGGTCAGGCCGATCGCGCGACGTCACCATTACAAGTCAATGGGGAAAATATGGAAACTGTAATTTTGACGCCGAGAATGATCTAAACCTAGCTCAAGCACATGGAATCGCAATTTCATGCAATTCTTGCAATGTCCAATGCTTCACTTTTGCATCTTTAACCTCGCGTGACGTCATTCATGACGTCACAAATGTCACAAGTTTTTTCGTCAAAAACTCCTGATAAAATTGAGCTGGCAAGTCGGAAAAGTCGCCAATAGACTCGGGAAGACCTATCGAATCGAATGATATGCGATATAACCTCCTCCGACCAAGTTCGTGACCTGAGTGCCTCTGACCTGGCTTTGATCCGATGTGAACACCTTATGTTGACCCCACCCAAACAAAAGTGTACCATTTTGACGCACCGGAGCATGACAAACATTATGGTACTAAAAGAGCGACTCTGCGCCGTTTTTTTGACAAAGTTATTTTTCAAAACCCGAAATCGTATTTTGGCCCTCGGGGCACTTGACCTGACCCTCAGAGGGCATCAGTTGACCTGAGACTTTTAAACCGTGCATCAATCGCTGCGTCCCCGGTCCCGTAACGGCACACATGAGGCTCGCCTTAATTGAGGCTAGCTCAATTAAAGGGACTATCCCACCTTCTAAAATGTTGTTAAAACCAGTTAAATTGTGCCCGACTTTATAGATTGGATGACCAGGAACACGGTTCTGGCATTTATTTTTCATTAAACATCTTAGGCTTCCCATATTCCAATCACAAACTTTCAAATATGTGACGTCACAGCCCAAAATTACCTCCTTCCCCAGGCCACATTACTGTCATAAAGCTGATTCTTTTTACTCTGTAGGCACCACAACAAAGTTCAGACCAAGTTTTAAGCGATTTTTCAACGAACAAACCCATTTAAATCAGAATGACTAAACGAGGTGACGTCACACTAACGGTCGCTCCATGTTGAAGATAGGGCCTTGTACAAGGCCCATTTTCAAATGAAGGGAACGAATTTCTTCAACACCAAGAGGCCGCGGGGGTTGCAACCTAGATAGATAGTGATAGTGGTTTCTTAACCTCGCCGCAAACTTGGCTATCTCAACTCAAACCCCATGTTAAAGGTGGGATAGTCCCTTTAAGGCGAGGGAGTCGTACCCGCCCACTCTCGCGGCTGGGGCGTAGGTATGTAAAAAAAACTAAGAAGTCTGGTGATGATTGATGCAAGATTCTTACAGAAAATGGTAGATGAAGGTAGGGCATCAGTTATTAAAGATAGGTAAAAAACAAATTTGCAGCCCTCAGTAGCATTGATTTATGCATTAAGAGTTATAGAACCATAGGCGGCGGAACAGGGAGGGCACCGGGGCACCGTACCCCCTATAATTTTGGCATTTTAACATTAGCCCTATGGGCGTTGCATGGAAAGAATCGGACCGAAAGTCGGCAGTGAAGGTGTTCACTGCCGTTCACCCCCTTAATTGAAGGTGTTCCGCCGCTATACTGTATAGAACAACTGTAAGCTGCAGGCTCAGCTTTTCAGTTTCTACCTATGCCTGCAAACACAATAAAATCAATGGAAGAGTAATAATAGATTAATTGCATTTTATTGATGCTATTCAAGTATAAATGGTAACTATGTCACCGATGATTCAATATTATTTGCACGGTATCATTTACCACCACACGGCTAAATATCTAGTATCTAAAGTAATGCAGTAAAATAAGCTGCGCCACGTCTGTCGACAAAATCTGGTGCCAACTCAAGGTCACACGGAAAATGTGGTCACGTGACCAATGTCCGGCAGCTGGTAAATTTCACAGCAAGCCGGGCGGGCATGCGGCGGCATTCGGTCTGAGTTTGCAGCTCTCGGCTGCCGCTGATAAGATGGTGTGTGGCAGCGGGTCAGACCAGCGGCCGCTGTGCTGTCAGGTCAGATCTCGGTGGGTCCGTCCCGCTTCCGATCAACGGTAACTGCAGGAGGGGCCGCGCCGGGATGGACTGTACTGTAACAGCCATGGCCGGCTGCAGTGTGGGGATTAAAATCTTACTTGGAAGAGTAGGTATATGTGCCGTGGTGTTGCTGGAAAAATTGCTCGAATATATATTTTTGCAATGAAAAGTAGCTCGTGAAAAACGACATATTTTGGATTCAGCTTAATTTAAATTGGCATCATACACTCCAATGTTGTCGCAAGATGTGCTTACTATCCCGATTAATGTAAGTATGTGCCGATAGACTATGACACATCCATCATTCTACTCTGACGACATTTTGCAACATTCGTTCATATTTCAGGGGCGCGGAGACAGCTGAGTTGCAGAGTGCGACTCTGAGCAGGGTGACGGCCGTTCGGCAGCCGTCATCGCTGCCAGTCTGACACGCGATGGGCGATCGGCTGTCAGTGGTCGGCAAATGTGTCACAGCCGCCGCCCCGGGCCGCAGCGGACCCGGACCCCGCCCCAGAACGGGCGGCCTGTGATCGTCATAGGACACCACAGGCCTGAACAGAGCACCAGTGTGTGACCCACAATCACCAACTCATCAGTGACCCAGCTGATCTGTCAGCTCCAGAGCACCAGTGATCTTAGCTGATCCCATAGCACCCAGTGACCCCTCTGACCTGATAGCATTAGCAACAGAGCACCAGTGTGCGACACACACCCCACCAGTGACTCCAGCTGAACCGCTAGCACCACTGACTCCAGCTAACTGTTAGCACCAGCAGGGGCGCCGCCACCACTACGTACAGTACGTACACTGTACGTAGTGCAATTTTTACTTGGGAATCCACTACGTACAGTACGTACTGCTCAAAATGTGAAAAATAGTTTATTTAAAAAAGTTTTTAATTACGTTTTTTTTAAAAGTTTTTTAATTGAAAAAAGTCACCAAACTTCAGTTTGTTTTGACCAGTTTTGACATACCAAAATTACATTTGTCATTTTGAACTGCTAAAAAAAATCGCTCTTGTTGCCATAACAACTACAGGGTCTTTCATAATGAATGTTACTTTTGAAAGAGCTATTTCTCAGGACATATATGTTCCTCATGTAATATGTACCATCACATGAAACAGAAACACATTAGCGTTTTTGCACACACAACTTTCATTTTAATGCTCCTCAGGAATTTTCCACTGTATCGCCCTTAATTAAGGCACAGGTTTCGGCCCTCTGACGAAGGTGTCGCACCCCGCGCCTCAAAACGTCTGGGTCCAGGCTTCCAGCAAACCTCTCCACTGTGGTTCGCAGTGGATGGTTGCAGGAGGGTTTTGTCTCAGATCTGCCAATGCGACTTCCCAAAACCAGTAGTCCAGCGGGGAGAGGTCAGGACTCCGTGGTGGGCATAGTCGCCCGGTGAGGCGGTTGATAACGCGCTCTTCGAAATTTTCGATCAGCCACTGGCGCAACAGCTGCCGTGGTGCGCACTGTGGCACCATCCTGCTGGAACTACAGGCCGTCTCTTTGAACCTTGTCCCTGACCTGAGGCAGAAGCATTCCTGCAGCCTGAGGTAAGCCACTCCGCTCAGTGTTGACGCAGGGGAGAGCCAATGGATGAAGACTTGTCCGTCGACCGTAATCCGTAATGCGTTTTAGTGGTGTCGACATACTCTGCTTTTCCGTGAAGGAAAATTGGCGTTGTGAATTTTTTTTATTTTTTGGGACAAAACCCTAATCAATTTGCAACAATACGCATATAAAACTCACGCGAAAGTGATAAATTAAGAGCTCCTAGCTAAATGTTCAAAAGTAACATTCATTATGAAAGACCCTGTAGGAAGCTTGGCCGCTTGGCTCAACCAGGGCACTAAAGAATCTAAAGGGCTCAACTTGGGCTCAACTTGGGCTCAACCATGGGAATGAACCGCGCCGAGCAAGCGCCGAGCGTGGTATAGAGTTTTAGGGTCTTGTTGTAGAGGCCTTTTGTGAGTGATTTGTTGCTCATAATGATATAGGGCTTGGGTGGTAGCAAGGTCAGCAAGGTGGTAGTGATCTCAAATCTGCAGAGTAGAAGAATGGAGTGCTAGAAGTTGTTTATTTCGACGCGTCCGTTGACCATAGGCGTAGGAACAGGGGGGGCGGGGGGCCATGGCCCCCACTTTCGGAGGTGGGTGGGGGGGCAGCAATGTTAACTGCCCCCCCCCCCCACTTTTTGCTGACTTTAGTGTCTGTCTGTAAGTACCTACCACCCGGTACCCTAAACACCAGAACTTGACGACTATTCAACCTGCCCTTTAATGAAGATTCCCTTTTGTTTCTACAGCGTTATTGACCGCAATTTCCTTCACTCAATAAAGGAAACCATATCAGAGACAAAACTGTGAGTCCTGGTGGCAGCATTTTGTTGAATACGAGACGCGGGACATGAGCGGGCACTGAAAAGGAATAAGACAATACTAGTAAGGTGCAGGAGAATGCGTATACAAACGACCAACGCTTGACCGGATCTGCTTGGAGTCGGCATAGTTCGTCACAGGCGTAGTAGCTGGGGGCCAGGGTGACCGTGCCCCCTGCCTCGGTTCAAACAGGCTGGGGGCCAGCAATGTATGTGGGTATCTGCCCCTCCCCCTTCGCACTTTCAGTGCAGTGGCGGTCGCAGAGGGGGGATCAGGACCATGCCCTTCCCCCTCCAAAGGCTAATCAGGGGGCCATCATATCATTTGGCCCCCAAACAACCAATGGGCAGGGCCCCCATAGGTGTATGGGGCTCTGGCCCTTATTCGATTGTCACGAGGCTCAAGAAACCCACGCCAGCTATTAACATCTCCCATACCAGTCTTTGAGGGTCCTACACTGATCTCGGAGCATGGGTGTCGTTTTGTATACATAGGCTTGGTAGTGCCCGAGCCCTAGCAATAATTTCAGAATTTTAACATTAACCCTATGGCGGTGCATGGTAAGAATGGCTTTGGTATCCCGAAATTAACCATTAGAGCCCTACCAATAAATTTCGTAAAATGACGCCCGTGTCTCGGAGGGCCCTTCAGTGGCGGTCAAGCGACCACATTGAGGGATGAGAACCCACATTGACCTCTGAGGGCCCTCCACTGGCATTTGAGGGCCCCTAAACCGGCCTCATGAGCCCAGCCGGCGTCTGAGGGCCTCACTCCGGCCTCTGGTGACATCATTTCTGTATCTGGGGTCCCAAGACTAACCTTTAGGTGCCTCTGAGCATGGGATCTGAGACATGGGATCTGAGGGCCCCGCACTGCGGGCCCTCAGATCCCGTGCCGGTATTTTCCCATGCCGGTAAGCCCATGCAGGTATTTTAGGGTCCCACACTGACCTCTGAGGGCCCATGATGGCCTGTAAAGACCCACATTAGGCTCTGATGGCCCAAGTCGGCATCTAAACGTCTCAAACTGCCCTTTGCAGGCCCTGTACTGGTCTCTGAGAGCCTTAACCCGCGCACCGACGGGGGTCTGCGCCAACTTCGCACCGACTGGGGGGGGGGGAGGCGGATGACCGCCCCCCCCCCCTGAGATCTCGAAAACGAAGCAAGATAGCGACAAGCGGTAAACGGCATCGGATACGCACGGACAAGGTCTACAATTTTTCTCAGGTCATTTTCAGGTCAGGTCAAAGATGACGTCACAGGGGTCGAAAAAGTCAAAATGGCGGCGCTAGATATGGAGACAGTTTTTCTCGAATAACTTTCGAATTAGTCAAGATAGGAACAAACTAAGGGCATCATCGTGATCCTCTCGTCAATCCGCATCGAATGATATATATGTTGACCTCGAAAGGTCAAGGTCAAAGGTTAACCTCAGGTCACGTGACCTCGAGGTCATCATGTACATCATTTGATGCGTCTTGACGAGCTGAACACAATGAGACCATTTGCGTGGCTGTATCTTGTTCCTGTACGGAGTTATTGGCAAAAAACCTTTGGTGACCTTTGATGACGTCACATGACCTTACAGCTGCCCAACAGCAAAACAGACCTCAAGGTAGTGAAGGTTGAACGTATATGAAGTCATGTATGGTATATGGGGCCATTCCGACCCGTTTTAGTGGTAAAAACAGGGAGTTGATTTTTCCCCCATTGACTTATAATGGGGAGGTCGCGAAATTGACCTGACCTTAGGTCAACGACATCAAAATTCCGAGATATACAAATTGTAGCTACTAATGACCTAATAACATCCTGCGACTTTCAAAGGCCTCCGACATCTACTGTAGCTCTGGCACGGTGACAAAGTTGCAAAAAAGTGACGAGGTTGGGTCATTCAAAGTGACCTGGTGACCTGACCTTAAAAGTTAGGAGGTTCAAACTTGCACACCATGTGTAAAATAGATGAGAGAATAGTCGTACCAAATTTCGCGGCGCTACGCGCCGCGGTTTTCCCGCTATCCGCGAGAAACCTCAGGTGCGCGGGTTAACCTCGCCGGCTGAGGGGGGGGAGGCGCCGCCCCTCCTAGTTTTTTTTTTTCGCGATAGCTCCGAACACGCCGGTGATAGAGAACTGAAGCTAGGCATACCTGCCCTTTGAATCAAGTCGGATCTGTTGACACCAACCGCATTTTCGGGTCAGATCAGGTCACTGACCTATGAAGTCAAAAGTGAACCTCTGCACGGTCTTCAGATTTCGCAACTTCGCACCGCCCTCACTCCCAGAGGAGCTTTCACAGGGAAATGAACCTTGCAGGACCTAGCATCCATTAGGAGTCTTACAACTTCAGAAAGGCAGTGTATAGGTAACATGAAAATACAGAGTCTGAATCTGAGTTGCTTTGTTTTGTTTATTGTATTCAAGCCATTTCGACTAAACAGACAAAAGGATTAAGTAGGACTTCGGATTAATCTGACTACAGAATAGTTGTACAAATGTTTTCAAATAACAGTCGAAATTGCTATTTATGAAGGTGGTCCCGAAGAAAATTTTCACCATCACAAGCTCGCCGGCTGGAAAGGCATGCTTCTGCCCCAGGCCCCCATAGTGTAAGTGCAACTGTAACTACATACATCATTCTGCAGACTGCAATCGGTTCGAAGCTAAGGGAGGGACGGCAGGCACAGCCGTCTTTCCCTTGGTCAGCTGGGTGTTTATTATAGTCTGTTCCATTCCAAGTTTGCAGCCGAAGCGCTGCCCGCCATTCGCACGTGGGGAGCAATGAAAAATCAAGGAGGACTTTTGCGGAGTTCCTGCGGCGAAAATACCCGGCGATATTTACAGGGCCTTACCCCAGAATATTTTGAAGACACGTGTGCCCAACGTTTTCCGTATTTTGTGTTAACCCTGAAACGCAAAAAAAAATTGAAACTGTATATTTGAACAAAAAAGTGATCTCACAAGGCATCATCCTGTCGAGCAGCATTAAAATCTGCCAATCCAGTTGTATTACGTGCTAGCCTCTGCTTGGCGTAAACATTTTTATTTCGTTTACGGCTATGATAGATCAGGTCGTTTGAACACTTTGCCATAAACAGCACACCACTGACAATATTTAGTGCTGATATTTTTATTTCATCCGCTTTTGTTTTCTTGCAATCCGTCCGCAGACCGACCTCGGGTTATCAGCTCTCTTGGAGATGTCATCACCATCTCAATATTTTTTTTCTTCTGATTGCTCCGCTGCTCCGGTCCGGTGGCGCATAGGCGACGGCAATACCTAGGCGGACTTTGCACCTAGGCCAATTTTCAGACGCCCGTCGCCTCCACTTCTTGCGGAAAAATACGAGCACATCGTGTGCCTGTGTGCCTGTCCGACTTGTTTGCTATCTGGTGACCGCACCGCCCTGAAGTGCGTACTGATTTTAGAACATTTTGAAAAGAATAAATATTAAATACAAAATTTACATATTAACAATTAAGTACATATTAATTGATAATATAATAGCCGACAAAATTGACGACATTGTGACTGTTGAAGAGCGTCAAATCAAGTCTCAAATGCGCAGCTTTCCAATCCGTTGGCGCATTTGCATAAAAAGTTGCACTAGCGTTGTTCACGTGCTGTTATGAGTGCGGCGCTTCGGCTGCAAACTTGGAATGGAACAGACTATAGATAATTCGTTTTACTCATTTTGTATTATTTTTAATGAAAATGTTGACTTCTCGACAATCAGTGGGACGAATCCGGAGAGTTTTCAGGTTTTGGTGATGTTATAAATAGGCACCTTGGAACTTGGGAAAATTTTCATCCCACCCTGGGTGACGTGCCTGAGCCTACTACTAACCTGCATGCGGGTGTACGTAGTGCTCATAAAAGCGTGGCGGCGCCGCTGAGCACCAGTGACCCCAGCTGACCTGTCAGCCCCAGTGACCTCGACTTACCTGACAGCACCGAGAGCAGCAGCAGCAGCAGCAGAGGCGGCGCCAGGCGGCCGGCGGACGGCGCCCCTCCACTGGCCATCGCGCCACCGCCGTCTCGGACGACGCTCCCCGTCGGCTCCGACGGTGCTCCCCCGTCGGCTCCGTCGGCACGACTGGCCGACGTCCGTCCGAGTCGACGGCGGCGGGACGGAGCGGGTCGGCGGCGCGGGTGGCCAAGAGGGCGCCGGGAGATGGGGATGGTAGGGGGTGGAGGGGGGAGCAGCATTGACACGAAGGATTGGAATACCGATGAATTGACTAGATGTTAATTATTTGGTCAAAATGCATGTAAAGAGAGAGAGAGAAGAGAGGAGGCATTTACGAGAAATCCATTTCTTACACACCTCAAAGCGTTTTAGGTTGGTAACAGCATGAGTTTAAAGCCCAAGCTGAGTGTATAATTGGGTACGTCGCCCCCTTTGTAGTGACTGAGGCTGAGAGACTGGAGGTAAACAAGAGTCGAGCGCCCACAGGGCACCACTGGGAAATTAGCGGCTTACCACAGCCTGTCTGCACAGCCGGACCGGGCTGGCGTTCCGCAGGGGGCCGGCCGAGCCGACCGGCCGCTCGGCGGCTACAGACGTCCCGGAGTCACTCGCCTGCTCAGATACCTATGTCCTGGATAGCTCTATGACTCAGCTACAGTTAGCTCTGTGCTTATCTGGGAGGGCGACGCAAACACAAACAACTACCGCAGCTGAAACTGATTTTAAATATCACCTGACGGTTTACTTTTACAGTCGTCTAGTCGTAACGTCATTTAACGGCAGCTCGGTAGGCATTTAAAAACCGCCAGGCTTGTATTACAAATATTTTGGCATCAACGTTTTGAAAAAGTGTTTTCATTTGCGGATACTATTGATAATATTTACATCATACACACATGAATATCTGTCTCACATAATGTGAGTACCTTTAAGTACCCTTGAATTGAGTAAGCATACCATAAGCCACTCGCTCTATCTGTGTAAAAGGGTGGGTCACTGAATCACTGTTGTGTGCCCGATAAGTTTATCACATTTGCTATCAGATTCGGTCTAGAGGCTTCAGAGCTCGAGGCAGCCAAAGTGACCAGGACGATGTGTATCGGTCAAGGTAAAAAAAAAAAAAATGAGCAGAGAGCTAACGGCACGTGATATTGATATCAATATATGCAATGGGGATAGACCAGCCCAGGCTGTTTTGCTATCGGCTAAATTCTAACAACGACGGTACGTTCACGTCGGCACAATTCTCTTTTTGTCCTCGGTATTTAGTTACCTTTTATGTCAAGGTAAATAATAGCTAATCTTAGTCTTACGCGCATGGCGCATGTCCTCAATTTAGGTTAAAATGAATTCCTGATAGCATCAACATCATATATCACTTGCCATTCCATGGCGTACCACAGCCCATGGACTTCCTTTCGAAGTACATGCCTTCAAATATGTCTTCAGGTAGTGCGGACTGTCAGGCGTAGGCAAACTACTGAATAGAAACATCTTAAATGTTTTCCCATGCGTCCAATGCAGCAAAAAAAAAAACGAGTAACACATTGCACAGATAAATAAGCAATCAATTCAACAGCGATCCCTTGGAATCAAATTTGTGTCACATGGTGAATGCCCCTCAGTTCGATGCCCGCACTGTCCGCGGTGTCTTTGGGCGGCTGGTCGGCGGCGCTCGCGGCGTCGGCCGGTATCGGCCCTCCGTCCTGCCGTCCGCAGTCCTGCTCGGTCCGCCGGTACACCTCCCTAGTGCGGCTGAGGGCGGCCATGCCCAGCGGCAGCGCGCACACCAGCGCCACGTTCATCCACAGCGTGTTCTCGGCCAGCGGCTCGGCCAGCAGCAGCAGCAGCGACGCGGAGACGGTGACGTTCAGGCCGACGCTCAGGACGGCACCGATGACGTCGGCCGTCACCGGGTACAGCAGCTCGGCGGCGTACTCGTAGACCAGCGGCGCCGTGGCGTACGTGAACGCCAGCGCCAGCAGGGTGGCGCCGTACAGCGACGGCAGCGAGAACGTCTGCCAGCCGGCCACCTGGGCCAGCAGCCAGCCGTAGCCGCAGGTGCCCGCCAGCAGCAGCGCCAGCAGCGTGGCGCGCACGTGGCCCTGGAACAGGTCGGTGAGTCGCGCCGCCAGCAGCGCCGACACGCACGAGGCCACGCTGGCCCAGAAGCCCAGCCAGCCGGCCTGCTCCTGCGTCACGCCCAGCGGCGCCAGGCTGATCTCCAGCAGGGCGAAGTAGGCCACCTGCATGCCGCCGGGCACCACGTAGGCCAGCAGGAGCCAGGGCAGGTCGGGCGCGCGCGCCGCCTCCAGCAGCCGGCGCCAGAAGGAGCCGGCCGGCGGCGCGGCGGCCGCGCTGGCCGACGGCGGCAGCGGCGGCCGCGAGGGGAAGTACAGCAGCACGGCCAGGAAGAGTACGGCCGCCGCGCCCGTCTCCACGTCCATCAGCAGCATGATGTAGTAGCGCGTGGCCTCCGGGTCCGAGTGCGGGTCGGCGCCGCCCGGCAGCTGCACCATCAGCGGCCCGATGACGAACGACAGCGCGATGCCGAGCTCCTGACTGACGGCCGGCACGCAGGTGGCCGTGGTGCGCTCGCCCGGTGGGAACCACACCGAGGACAGGTAGACGGGCGCCGCCATGGCCATCACGCCGCCGATGCCGTTCAGCACGCTGCACGCGAACGCCGCCACCGTAAAGGCGGTCTCCTCTGAGGAGATGCTGCGCAGCGCCGTGCCCACCGCCATGCAGAGCGTCATGAGCAGCACGGCCGGGCGCAGGCCGTACCGGCTCAGCAGCCAGCAGTAGGGCGCCACCACCACCAGGTAGGTGATGTTGCTGGCGTTGCTCAGCATCGAGATGGTGGCGTTGTCCCAGGAGGGGAAGGCGGCCTGCGCGGCCACCGTGATGGGACCGAACGTGTTCCAGACGGCACACTGCACGAACCCGATGGCCGAGAAGAGCAGCAGGATGTACCAGCGGCGCCGGTAGGTGCGCGCCGCCGGCTTGACCTGGTCCGACACTGCGCTCTGGCGGCCCTCGGCGCCGGAGGGCAGCGGCTGTGGCCGGTCGGCCGGGCCGGCGGACACGACAGCATTGGACCCGCCATGGTCTGTAGACAGGAGGCAAAGTAGTCTGACAAAACACGTCACAGGCACTACAAAGGCTTGAAGGAAAACTGATGTACACTTTATCCACGATAGGCAACACACCGTGAGGGCTAAGTTTCTGTCAAATGCAAAAAAAAAGTTATATATATCATTGCAGCCGTCACATTTTTATTATCGTAAAGCACATCAAATATCGTGTAAATCAGTGAAAAGGAACTGTCAAAGTCTGGCGGCCACTGACCTTCACCACCCAGGGTCATCGGCGTTGGCGCGGCCTGCGACATTAAGTATTCATGGACCGAGACTTGCGGAACACAGTCGCTGACTTCATCACATTGGTAGCATAGCAAGTGCCTCCATCACACAATAACATATCAATGCCGCACAAGATACTGGACCAAAACCGAACTGCGACCGAACCACAACTAGACCGCAGCCGGACCACCGTCGGACCACCGTCGGACCACCGTCGGACCACGGCCAGACTGCAGTTAGACCAGACCGCACTCGGCCGGCCACTGTGGCTTAGCAGGCAGGTCATCTGCCCGGGCCGATGGACAAGAGGTTGTCACTATCGACAGATCTGAACTGAATATCAGTGGCGCGCCCAGTCAGCTGGGAGAGCAGCCGGCCTGTGCTCAGTTCGAGTGGACAGAGTCCTCTGACGTCAGACCGGCTATCGGTGCTCGTTCCTCGTAAAGCAGCCTACTGAGCAGATGGTCGTTCCCTGTACTCGATAATTCAGATATCGATGGATCCATTCCTTCCCGGAGGGTTAGGTAAGTACATACCGGAGGGTTAGGTACATAATGGCCGTTTTCACGACGGAATAGCAGGCACCTATTTAATCCCCATTTGATCCTTTGGTTCCTCAGGAATTTTAGTAGTTCTTTTTAGTAGGTTCCCCAGCTTTCGAATGAATGGTGCGTTAGTTTGCTATTTTTCTATTAAATATCACATCGATTTACTTTATCTAAGGATTTGTCACTAATATCAACATAAAGCGTAAGCACAATTATAAAATTATGAAATTATTAAATACTAGTACAATAGTTAAAAAAAGATACTGAGTTGCCAGGCTACAAAGAATATATTCATTTATGGCGCACGACAGACATTTAGAAAGCAGCGCCCTGTTTTCTTGCACGCTGCTAGCCGCTTCCATTGGGTTTTGTTGGCCGACGTCATTGGTCGTTACACGTATGATGTCACGCGACTTGTGGCCTGTCACGGCTCTTTAATGATCTCCACTAAATGAATGCAACAATGGCCTTTAACCCGCGCCCTGCTGGGGGGGGTGTTTGAACACCCCCCCTTGTGGTTTTTCGCGAATATCTCAAAAACGGCGGCGCGGAGCGCCGCCGTTTTTGGTATACCTTATCACACATCAATTCTACACATGTTGTGAAAATTTCAGACCAAGGTCATGCAAGGTCAGGTCACCAGGTCACTTGAAGTGACCTCACCTCATAAAAACTTTCAATGTCTGTCATAGCTACACCGAGTGACCGATCGCTTTGAAACTTTCAGCGATTGCTAAGAGCAATAGCATGTACAAAATGTATATCTCAGAATTTTGATATCGATGACCTAAGGTCAGGTCAATTTTGCGACCTCCCCATTATAAGTCAATGGGAGAAAATTGAAATGCGCCTCTTTTGGATGAAAGACATTATAAACACTCCCAAACACCGAATTACAAGTGGTTTAGACACACTGAACTTGAAAATGGTGTCCGTGACCCTTGTTTATGCCCTGAGGTCATCTTAGGTCACGAATGGTATCTATCAGTTTTTCGCAAATAACTTTTGATAGAGGCATGCTAGAGCGATGAAAACGCCTTAAATGTGTTCAGCTCGACGATACGGATCGACTGATATGCAACATGACCCTTTCCGGTCAGGTCATGACCTTGACCTGAGGTCAAATTTTCAAGTTGACCTTTCAAGGTCAAGTTATAGTTCATTCGATGCGTCTTGACGAGAGGAACACGATGCCGGTAAAAGTAAGCTCGTACAAGGCTTGGGTCAAAAGTTATTGCAGAAAAACTGTTTTCGAAAAAATCGGCTATTTTTGCAGTTTTTGCCCCCTGCAGACAAAACCGTTGACGTTAGGTCAAATCTGAGAGAAATATTCAGAAAGGGCGTTAATAGGGCTATCGAATGCGCTTTTCCGCGGCGCTGTAGCTCTATTGGTTCCCGAGTTATGCGTTGGCTTCTTGGAACTTTTTGACATTCGACCTGGAAATCGGCGAAATTTTGCCTTCAATGACCTCTGGTGACCTGACCTTTGACCTGACCAAAAAATTGACCGAAGTGATTTCGTCATTATTTTTTACGCTCTTTCGAACGCCGCCTTCCGCGTATCGCTACGTGGCCCAGGAGCCGAGTTACAAGGGGGGGTGTTCAAACACCCCCCCCCCCAGCAGGGCGTGGAAATCCAGGACCCCCAGCAGGGCGCGGGTTAAAGTTGATCTCTGTGGCCATCTGTCTATGGAGCGACCAATATGAAAGTTGGGTGAATTTACCGGGTTTACATGACTATGAGCAAGCAAATGTGTATCAGGAATGGATTTAGGTGGAGAATTGCGCTGGACCATGAGTGCTCGAACGCTCCCAATTCCACGCCGGTTTGGCTTTGGAGCCGAGACAGACGATGCGGGTCAAGGTCACCGCTGGGGTAACGGTGGATTGGCTGCGCCCGAACACCCGTAACGCGGCACAATTCTCCATCTATGGATTTTCCTATTCGCTCAGCATTGTGATAGGCGTTCGTAATAGCATTTACTCTGCTCATGTACCTATCCCCGGTTATTTAAAAGAAGTTTTTGTGGGGGTATATCACGGCTTTAGGTACTCGGTGGCCCTATTCACGACTTTCAAAGAATGCTCCGATAACTAAACACCGCACAGACCTACTGCATTAGTGAATCTGACAGAAGGTCTGTGGAATTACATCCCCCCTCACCACACCCCTTAAAACTCATCCAGTGTCCAAAACCACTTTTATCGACTCGCCAAAAAAAAAAAAACACACACACACACACATACACACACAAAGCATGGGGCATGTCAGCTCTCAGTTCATTTATAATTGTCAAGTCTTGTCTCAGTTCATTTATCATTGTCATCATTGTCATGGTTCAATTGCATTGCGCGATTTAAAGCACGTGAGTGCCTATATAGTATATACAGGGTGTAACGAAATTATCCGGACATCTATTTTTTCGCCATATCTGCTCGCACAGTTTCTCTTTTAATGTCAGAAGCTGGAAAATTGGATGAATGCATACCTCTGGTATCTGCTCTTAAACTCAGAAGTGACCTGACCTTGCGAAATGACTCTTGCTCTGAGTAAGAGTCGAGTCGCCGACGGGTTCATTTGATAGTTTTCGTTTAAGGCAGTGGAGAGAAAGGAGTACAGTCTCTCGTTTCGTAGTAAGGCTACGTGTTGGTGGCATGGTGGCATGAGCCAGAAGCTGGTCTGTCAGCAGCTGGACATCAGCAGCAGCCAGTAGCACATCTGCCTGAGGCGTAATAAGCTGGGACTTGGTGGCAGACTCAGCCCGGCCTCGATCGCACAAGGCGCCCTTTGCCAAGTGGTGAGGAGAGTTGTCAAGATAGCGACAAGGAAACGGCACCAATTAATCCGCATACTGACTCGAATTCTTACCAAGGTAGATAATAAGAGGTCCCACATCATGATTCACCGTTACCCGCCCTTTAGCTTGGTTTTACTGCCCTTCAAACTGGAAAAGACAATGAAATTGACGGGAAAACAACCAGTCCACCACCTTTGGCTTCAGGCCAGGGCGTGTCCACTGGTGGAAGGAAGACACGAATGAGGTGACCTGGTCGGATGGGAAGCTGTTCGAGCTGCGATACCCGTTGAACCGTCAAATCGGCCATGTGTGGGCTGCCAGCAGCTCGAATGTGCCGGCCGTCGCCGGCGTCAAACATCCGGCCAAAATCCAGACCTGGAGCATGTTCAGCTGCTGTGTAATATTTAAGCTGTTCATGACGACACAGAAAAGCACTATCAGTGACGAGTATTACCGGCGCAACATCCTGGCTAGCGATTGGTTGGAGCCACTCAACCAGACGGCACAGGGTGGCTCGGTTTCTGAACGTGTACCGATACCTGATTCAAGCCGCGCAGTCTTCATACGGGGCGGCGCACCACCTTCAAGCCCCTAGCAGAATGAGAAGTGATGCCGAGAGGACCTTTTTGTTCTTCTGGGCTAAAGGGCTATGGCTTGGAAATAGTTCCCATGCAATTCCGTCGATATATTATGGACTATTGTCCATCAGGAGATGAATGAGGGGACACCCGCCACCAGCACCGCCCAACTGCGGGCACAGGTTAGTAAGGCGCTACTCTATATGAAACCCACTGTGCTGGAAAATCCAGTGGCTGGAATGCTCCAAAAATGTGTACCTGCGCTCTTATGAAAGGTGGCTATATAATAATTCAAAAGGGAAAATATCAGAATGTCTTGCTTCTTAATTACAGCGCGAAGAAAGATGTCCGGATAATTTCGTTACACCCTGTATGTAGAAAATAATATCTACAGCAAAACATCCAAAATTACAAAGGCTACAATGCTTAAAAAGTAGGTTCATCAAGGAAGCCCATTTTTACTTGCGTTGTGTTCCCAACCATGCGATTCCAACGCGGGCTATTCGCAACGTCTGTTAAGGCACGTTAACAACTGACAAGCCGCCACCGCTGCCACTTATTCATAGATGGTTGATATCGCAGCTTGGGCGTCAGCAGCTCGGCCCACAACGCGTCGGCGCCAGCGCACGCAGCTGTTGGCACTCGGCAGCCGGTGTTGCGACTTAACGGCCGGCCGGCCCCATGAAGGAGAAGCTCTAGGTGAAGCTTTGTGATCGCCTCATAGCCGCCTTGGAAGTCATCTTTCTTGGCAGATCCATCCGTTCAGATGGTACGGTGCAGTCTGGATAAGGGACGAAGTCCAACGCCGCTAACCCCGCGACCGCCACCCCACAACGTGGCCGCAGACCGAACGGGCGTGAGGGCCGTAAGGGCCACCCCGCCATCCGGTAGGTGGCTGAGCAGCCGGGCGCAGCGGCGCCTGGGCGGCGGCCGCGCTGAGATGAAGTCCCAAACCGCCATGTCGCCATCACCGCCATCACCGTTGCTGCAGCTGTTCCCAACCGCCTCAATCGCCGCCGTTTTGCCAGCAGTCGCGCCGCGGAATGGCAGAAGCTCCAGAGTAGCCTCCAGCGCCCCTCTCCGCACGTGTGCAGGTGCACTGCGGCCGCCGGGTCCGACGTCCAGGCAGAACATGATATTTCCATGCTGCTCCGACGGTGGGCTGGTCTTGTTTGGGCGTTCCTCCACTGTGACGTCGGTCACGCCTGCCCCGGCCAGGGCGCAGAGGCCGACGCGTCACCATCCGGTTGCAGTCCTCACTCCTCAGTCGGGTCGCAACGTGTACCTCTTCCGCAGCGTGGAGCGCGCTCCCGCTGGGCAGCGATACAGCCAAAAGTAGCATAGCATGCGGGCGGCCAGCGCTGCGCCGGACAGCGGACCCATGCCGGGGGTATGCCGGTCTCGGCCATTAGCGGGGTCGTCGGGGCCGAGGCTGTACATACAGCTGGTGACCGCGTGAGCCGCCAATCGAAGCTCACGGCTTATAAGCTCGACGCGGGCATCACACGCCGTCCCGATGGGAGCTCCACGACGCCGCCGCGAACTCCAGCGCGGCTCGCAGCGCGAAGACCAGTACGGACGGCCGGGGCAAACGGCGTGCGGGAGTCGCAGGCGACGTTCTGCGGACAGAAAGGGTTGGGCATAAGCTGGTCGGCAGGACACTCTTGAGCCGAGCCTTTGATGTAATTACAGATGATCCAGAAGCATGCACAAAAATTCATGACACACTATTCTCATTTATGTATTTGCTACATATGATATGATATACCAGCTCATGATCAGTGACGCATTCTGGGCAATATGTTCTAAAGTGAAGTAACTGAAGTTACAGCTTAAAAGCTTAAAAAAACAGCTTAAAAAAACACACACACATTCGATAGCTTATGAGAATAACATGCCTTGTGTGCTTAATGCAGGAAAATATTTTTTTTCACTTTTTTAGAAACAGCAAAAGAGTTGTCAACAAGCCATGTCAACTATCTAAACAATTTTTATGGAAACTGCTCTAGCTAGCTAAGTTCTAGCTCTAAAGTTCCACAACGTTTCCGGAGCACCGTACCCAAACTCAGTTCATGTTACAAGAAAAAACAGTAATAATGCCTCCTAATTTTGAATGAAATATAAGTATGAGTAATTTGATTTGGAAAGCAACAAATTTCCGCACATCATTTTAGCAAAATTACTATTTTCTTCAGCCATCAGGTTACACAAAACTATAGTAAACTTTATGATCTAGTTTACACAAAACCAAAGCCCCGATTTTAACAAATGTAGATAAAATTTAAACAATTTTAAAAAATATATCGTGGAGAAAATGAAAAGTGTAGATTTGTAAAGCCGGGATATTTCAATTTCACGGATTAAGCACTTAAAGAAATATCTTCACCTTTCTTTGAGCCACCAGCCTTCACCCAAGTTTTACACGAATGTAGTGAAGCAGACAATGTGGCAACTCAAAATTGTGATGGTTTGAGATAATTATGACGGTAAAAGAAAAAGCAACACAAGGTTCCTTACCCTCGTTTTTTTCACATGGGTTCAGATGAGGCTTCAACTGTTGCCGACCTGAGGAGCTATAGGGACTTGAGCTTTCCAAAACTCAATTTCTAAAGGCACTGAGCAGTGTTTGGCTTTCACACGAATGCGATAGTAAGTTATATGAAGTTGACAAAGCAAGCAAAGCAAAGCATGATGCCCCGCGCGTCCGCCCGCGACCACGCCCCGCGTCCGACTCCCGACCGCCGCGTGACCCGAGGCGCCCGGCGGTCACGTGACCTACCGGCCGGGACTGCAAACGGCCTTCACCACCATTCTTGTATGACGTCATATCCTACTGAGGTGCTGATTGGTCGGAATTAGATACCTGAAGGTAATTATCTGCCGTAGTTATTTTTGTTTCATTGTTTTGCGTGTTTTCTTATATGAAATGTAATTAAAAAAATTGTCATATTTTAATCACCATTAAAACATAACTGAATAGGTATAAAAGAGAACTCGATATACACTTTCCTTGGTTTTAAGAATTCCGGAATTAGATACCCGAGGGAGCAAAGAGGGAGCAAGTTGCCACGCTGATTTAACCCATTTATGCCCAGGAATTTTGACCATCATGAAAATCGACGAAATCAAAATATGTTATGCTCCTACCAGGGCCTTGTATGGAATCGAAAATAATTTTTGCCTGCAGCAAAAGTTTCTCGAGAAAAACGTAAAAAACATGCGTTGCGAAATCGCAACGAAGGGCACACCGGGCGCCATCAGCGTTGCGAAAACGCAACGACGGGCACATCAGACGGACATAAAGTACACTGAACTGCCGCATATGCTAATATATTTTGACAAAACATCAATCAACTGTTGACAACTATTGCTTGAAAATGCGGAACCCACATCCGTCATGCTCTATAACCCGCCTAAGAGCCTCAGCGAGGAAGCATAACTTCATGATTCGCGAACGGGGAGATGGCAACACGGTCATTATCAACCATTTACGTTGTCCATTGCTGTTCATTTAAAGTTGTGGTCGACACGTATCCAGGGTGATGCTTCCTTTTTGGAAGCTAGACAGATCCATTACCTCCACCTATCAGACCCTGCACAGTGCACACTGAATACAATTAAACGGAGGATTGGGAGTAAACCAGTGCCTCTCGTATGCGCGCATATCCGCAATCATTTTTAACCACCCTCCTAGGAGTAAAGTTAAATTCCATTGCAGGTTAGTCGTACCCACTCTCAGCAAAAAGAAAAAAGGACCGATCCGGCTCTAACAAATTACCCGCGTAAGGCGTAGCGCATCACAACAAATCGACTCCCAGTTTATCATGTTTACACCTAATCCAAAATATTCATGGCCCCACTCTCAGCGACCTTCACGTGTAACCTCTTTCTCGAGACAATGCCAGGACAGAATGGTGATTCGACGTCAATCCGTCCTTTCCATCTTCAGGATAGTTGAATCCTCCTCCACGCCTCATCCCCCTGTTCCGGGCTGGACCGGCAACGTATATCGCAATCGGGCAGCTCACATAGGAGCGCGCCTGTAGCCGGGTGCAGTGAGTGCTTGGTAGGGGGAAGGGGATGGGTCATGGGTGGCGGCTGCCCACTGGCTGGGCTCAGTCTCCAGTCTACGATTGACCGTGTCTGGTCAGACAAATGTCTCCCCTAATTCCAATAATCCTGCTAGCTCTAAAAATGGTCTGATTAGATAAAAAGCCTATCAAAGTAAGAAAACAGGCGTATACTCCACATCAAGCAGCTTATGAATCTATGCGAGTTATGAATCCTAAAAATTATTATTTTCCCATGGGTCCGCCCTCATTACCCCTGCCGAAGGGCTCAGCTACCCTCAGAGGGGCCTATCCCACTATTTGCCGACCCTCAGTTATCTTTTCTAACGTAAATGCTGGTAGTCAGCAGATTCTATCCAGAGAATGGCGATGCCTATCTGTCGCCTGATACCAGAATACATCCCCGTTATTCATTATTTATGCACAATGTACATAGTAGGGGAGAGTGGGGCAAAGCGGCCACCCTAACGTTTCTAACGATGCCGACGCTTGATTTTTAAACTTGGAAAGATTCTTTCTATACCAATGTGATCCCTATTAAATTGTCTTTTATTCCAACTGCGTTTCATTTCCAAAGGCGTTCACATATGGGAGATATTGACAAAACTTTAAACCTATAGCATATTGGCCACTTTGCCCCATCCCTGAGGCAAAGCGGCCACTGGCGACTTCTCAAGTCCCGATATGAGAAACAGAATAGTTGCCTCATGCACGACTAGGGTATTTGATGGTGACAAGGTTTAAGGGAAGATGGATGTTTACTTTGTTATCTTCCCACCTATTGCTAAACAAAGAAAGAATTTTCTTGGAAAAACATTTAATTGGATAATTTGGTAACTCATGTAACCGAAAAGTGGCCAAGATGAATGCATGACGACACATTTGAATATAAATAATGTTTTTATCCAGATGGAAACAACTTATGGCCAATTGGGGGCTGGCCACTTTGCCCCGGCCGTTTTGCCCCGCGCATACCGTCCGAGACAAAAATATTTCAGCTCAGCTATTTATGGGGTAAAAAGCATTAAAATTGGTAGAAGGCATGTACGATAACCACGCAATGCATGGACAAAAACGCTTATAAAAATTCCAAACGGTTATGGAATAAAATAACATTTAAAAATTGTAAACATAATTGGTAACCTGGCAAGAAATGCTTTTCCGTGTTTCACAGAACAATGGCGATGGGCCTGAAACCCCGGTCTGGCTCATTCGAACGACCGCAAAGAGAAGTATAATTGGAAATCATAAATTGGAACTGACGCCAGCTGTGGAGGGCTAAAACGATGGATGGCCGCTTTGCCCCGGGTGGCCGCTTTGCCCCACTCTCCCCTACATCCAATTTCCAAAGGACCTAATTATCTCTCAGCTCCGTTAGCATCGCCGACCGTTTGATGCATGGGTCCTTTTCCTACCATGCGATTTTCAGATGCATGGGAACACATTGCTTAGTGAACGAACAGCCCGAGGCCGAAAATCTGCGAGAGAAAAAGAAAGGAGTGTTTGTGGCTGTTTGAGCCAGCAAATATGAAATGTGTTGCAACATTTTACGTGCGAACGCACCTTGCACTAAACATACCTATATACGTCCCTCATGGCATAGGCGGCGGAGCGGGGGGAGGGGGCACCGGGGCACCGTGCCCCCCTTGATTTTGCCATTTTAACATTATCCCGATAGGCGTTGCATGGAAATGGAAATGGAAAGAATGAGACCAAAAGTCAGCAGTGCTCCCCCCCTTAATTGAAGATGTTCCGCCGCTACAGCCTCATGGCTACAAAATGAGAGAGAGAAAGAAAGAGAGAGAGAAAGAGAGAGAGAGAGAGAGAGGGGAGAGAGTTGGGGAACGAGGAGGAGAGGGAGGAAGATGGGGGAGAGAAAGAGAGAACCCACAGCGTATCACGAGTGCAGTCTACTGTTGATATTCATACTTCCGCTACCCTGCCAATGTGCCCATCGTTGCGTTTTCGCAACACCGCTGTCTTTCCGATGTGCCCTTCGTTGCGTTCCCGCAACGCGACCGTAGTCATATTTGAAAATAGTCACAAACCCTTTTTGTAGCATTATTTCTTAACAAAATGCATATCTACGCTATTGTAGGGACTCTGCAGAATATGTTTACACAATTTTCATTACGATATTATTAAGCACTTAGCCTACTTATCTTGGTTTTCGTGACGTCATCACTCACAAAACCTTCGACTTCCCTCTGGGAGCTCTAGGCAGTAACTTACTGGCCGCACAGACTTGTAACTGCGTAGTATCATGCGCACAACCATGCTACACACGCTGAAACTTGTCTCATCGGTTAGTCTCTTTTACACACTTCTCAAGCTTCGATCACGTCGACGCTTGCTTGCGTTGCGAAAACGCAACGAAGGGCGTAAATGGGTTAATACCTCATAGTCGAAAGGTGGGCTACTAGAACCAAAAATTGCTGTGTTTGTAAATAAATAAGTGATTTGAGGGCAAAAAATGCCCGGATTTAAACTTCTAAAATTATTTTGAACATAAAATATTTCAGTTTGAGGGATGTTAAGGCCTCTAAGGGTAGGTACTTTTTAGGTATCAAATAAGTTCCTCTGCGAAAGTTCCGTCGTGAAAACGGCCAATATACAGCTTTTACATACGACTGTTTATTTAGGAACTCCCGGTACTTGTCGTCCGATAGTTATCAATGCAGCATTGCGTATTGATTGCGCGGCACGGATTACGTTGTGCATCGTGCAAACTGCAATGTACATTGCATGTATATGTGTCATGTGCCTATCTTGATTGATGTAAGCGCTTGATGAAGCTTCACGAAGGATAATGAAGCGATTCACCTATTCAACGGTGAATTAAGATCGAATAACGATAAAACTACAAATATTTCTCGGGCGAGTATTATTGAGTTATTTGTTTAGGCAAGTGTTGTGCCTAATAATGTAATTTGCCATGTACCTAAGTACCTACTCGCTAACCCGCGCCGGGTTTTTAACCCCCCCCCCCCCCCGCGGTTTTCACAGATAGGATGCCAAAGACAGCTGCCCAAAGTGCCGCCGTTTTAGTCACACTTGTCATGCATCTTTTCTGCACATGATGGACAAATTTCAGATCCAGATCGCACAAGGTCAGGACATCACATCAAGTGACCTTACCTCAGAAATTCAAGTGCTCGCCATATATGGCGAGCTACACCGTCTCAACGATCGCTTTGAACCTTTCAGCAATTGATAAAAGTAACAGAGTTCATAAAGCTTATAACTCGAAATTTTGATATCAGTGAGCTAAGGTCAGGTTAATTTTCATTTTAGGATCCTACCTACAGGTAAGTCAAATTGGGAAAATTGAACTTGGCGCTTCTTTTGAACGAACATCATGCTAAATATTTTCAAACATCGAATAACATAGGTACTCGTAGATATAGAAATCACATACCTAATGAATCGGAATATTGCACCCGTGACGTCTCTTTATTCCCTGATGTTAGCTCAGGTCACGAAAGGTCTCCAGCAGTTTCTTGATACCTATATAACTTTGCGACAGGTCAGAGCCATGGAAACCATAGGCGGCGGAACGGGAAGGGCACCGGGGTACCGTGCCCCCCTTTGATTTTGGCATTTTGACATTAGCCCTATGGGCGTTGCATGGAAAGAATGAGACCAAAAGTCAGCAGTACCCCCCTTAATTGAAGGTCACCCCCCTTAATCCGCCCCTACTGATGGAAACACCAATTGGGTGTGTTCAGCTAAATGATACGGATCGACTGATATGCAGCATGACCCTTTCTAGTCAGTCATGTCCTTGCAACCTTAGATTAAAATTTAGAAATGTTTTTTTTTTAGGTTTAAATTCTTTATAAACAGTTCATCCGCTGCGTCTTGACGATAGGAGCACTGTCCCGGAATCATTTTCATGCAAGAGTTGAGCTTAAAGTAAGTGCAGAAAAAACATTTTCCCTAAAAACGTCGATTTTAAAGGGTTTTGCCTTCTAGAGGTGAAACCGTTAAAGGTAGTGTGCCAGCTTTCCTGGACCGTATGGAGTTAATGGCCCAGATAAGGAGAACCGGATTTTTAAAGCTTATCCATACCTTCAAAACTCATGGAAACGTCTTAAATTCTTCAAATTTTGAGTACCCCAGTGCGAAATTCGCCCCGACGGGTTGTCGGTCGTACCCCAACCACATTTCACACCACTATGAACAATAAATGCGCACACTGAAATCGCTATTACCGATATGCTCATCCAATCAAGTTTCGATAAACCCGTTCATCATCATCTCCTGCGGTTTCGAACACGCCTGTTAGGTGGTGCGGTAGACCGCGCCCAAAGCCAGGGCTCCGGTAACGTGAAGTAGCCGAGTCGGGGCAGCGTGCGCTGACCCAAGCCGGGGCCGCGCGTCCTCCCGGTGTCATGTGATAGCCCGGGGCTGCCCGCGGGGATGCGGTAGACCGCGCCCAAAGCTGCGGCCCGGCTTGGGTCAGCGCACGCTGCCCCGACTCGGCTTCCTCACGTTTTGGGGCCCTGGCTTTGGGCGCGGCTTCTGCTCATACTTTGTGGTGCGGTGGTGGTGCGTCGGGCCGCGCGCTCTGACTTCGGCCAAGAAAAATGCGTCAGCTGATCATTGTCATTTCTGCCACTTGCGTGTGGTGAAATGGGATCATAACTTAAGAGACGGCTTTTTCATATCAATTATTTTACATAAAATCATATTTCAAACCATAAATAATGTTCGACAGCCAAATAAAAGAAACAATACCAATACAGGCTTACAGCTTTTAAGGCTCGACATTGTGTTGTCTACGATTAGACAGCTGATAACTCATTCCCGTACGTCGTAACTCTATAATGACCTTTGCTTATTGTCACATGTGCGTCGCATTCGCGATTGTTGCCGACGCCTGTTTGCAGGTCAGCCCACTACAGTTGTTATACATATCGAAAAACCGATAAACTTTTAGGCGAAAAAGGCACTATTCCAGGCCCATTTATGATTTTTTTTTGCGATATTAGGTAAAAACAGAAGCTTCTTATCCTAGGAAAAATAAAATGGGAAATCTTTCAAAGGTGGCACACTACCTTTAAGCTTCATGTCAAGCAAGTCTGGAGTACCTATATTTATTTAGAAAGAGCTGTAGAAGAGCTATCTAATGCGCTATTTATTCTGCAGTGTTGTAAATCTATTCGGTCCAGAGTTATGCGCTGCATTGTTTAAAAAAATGTTGAATGTTAAAAAAAGGCACAGTTTGGCCTGTGATTATCTCCTGTGATCTGAATTACTGAATTATTTTTTACACTCTTGAAAGCCGCTGAACCGCGTGTCGCTACGTGGCTTAGGAGCCGAGTTAGTCGGAGGTGTTCAAATCACTGTAAATTTCTGAGCAGCATGACCTAGCACTTAGCTCTGATTGAGTTGGACACATCAATTGTTAACCTCAATTATTTATATATTGTGTTAGAAAATATCCATCTGACGTAATATCCTCAATCGCAGATTTAGGCTCCTGCTCCCGTGCCTCCCCATCCAATCACATTCCGGGTTGGGGCGGCTGGGCGCACCTCGGCCGCCGCAGTACCCGCTCTGAAACAGCTCCCTAACTACCGGCACGACATCTCGGCGGGCGGGCAAACAAACATCTGTCGGCGCGCCGCCGCTTTAGCGGTTCGTAACTCAGTGTCGGCCGCGTCGGCTGCGACGCGGCCGCGCGCGCGATGTTTACCCCGTGGGAACGGATGGCCGACGGCGCGGCCCGGCCCGGCCGGCGAGACGGCAAAAACGCCCGCTGCCGACAGGCGACACCTGCCGCGGACCGGAGCCAGCCGGCTCGGACGGCCGGCAACGGGGACGACAGGACGGCTCCATCTCCGGAACGGTAATGCCGAGCGGTCATTTGATAAATATCATAATGACTCCGTTATCAAGGACAATGCACAGTTGGCTATGATGATTTTCCAATAACTCGCTCTCCACTCTCCAGTCTCCACAGTTCTCTAATGTAACTATGCATTTCCAAGACAAATGTAACACAAATTATCTGGCAATTATCTGCGGCACGGCTTGTTTGATTTTCAGACGACGAAGGAATGTGATACGTTCGATGAATGCCGGAAAACATTGCTGGGAAGCCAAACACTCTGATATTAGCCGTTTTCACGACGGCCATCCATCTGGTACAGATTTCACATTTGGTGCACATTTGGTGCAGATTAGGTGCAGATTTGGTCAAATTAGGTTCAGTGTATCTCTTAGTAGCTATCAGCTAGGGTTGCGCTAATTGTTTACATTAATTGTATATGCCTGCTTGTCATATTATTATCAGAGAGTATCATCGATTAAAACACTGAAATAAATTCATAAAATAAAGATATTTGCTGTAAAAGAGATTAGGTGCAGATTTGGTCAAATTAGGTGCATTCGCTGGATAGCCCGTCGTGAAGACGGCTATTGTTCATCTGGACCTTGTAGGCCAGTTATACTAGCAGACAAATCGCCGCGGCTGATGTTATTTTTGTCTAAAGGCCGAAACACGACAGCCATGCAAAAAAAAAAAATAGGAGCTGATGTCAAATAAATATCGCTCCTTTACAAATTTATGGGCTCCAATTGAATATTTAGGGGGTTTTAGGGGGCGTATTAAATGTCTTTTTTTGTTAACACACGCCATGGGTTTTCCCTTATTAGTTTTGATGTAGTAAAAATAGAGCAAAAATAAAAGCACCAGTAAAATCGGCACATCAAAACGCATCGAAAAGTGTAGCTTCTTTACCAGTTTAAGTGAACTTTAAAAGTTCGCGAAAATTGCGAGCTTTAATTAATTACCTACTTAAGTTCATAACTTCGCTGAAATGCATCATATCGCATTTCATTCGACTCGGCTGATCCGAAGGAGCGCAATGACAGCACTTTTATATGTTAAGTATCACTGTGTGCCAGTCGTTATTAGAAAAAAAGTAATTTGGGCTTACCTATCTTACCTCATATTTGACCTCAGCTGACCCGGCCGGAGTTTTACGTAGAATAACGGAGTACGTAGAATAACGGAAATTTCTGAGTATGAGCGGCCGGCCGGCCGTGGTTACGCTTTTGCAACGTTTGTATCTCAGCAACAACTTGACCGATTTACACGCGGTAATTTTTGTATAGGGTAGCTTCATTCCTTCTACCAAGTATCGAACTATTCCCGATGCATGTGGGTGACCTCTTATGCACGTGCCGCACGTGCAAAACGAAGAGGTGTCAGTTTTGTAACAATTGCAATATGTCGGTAACTACTTGGCCGATTGCGCTGAAACTTGGCATGTAGGTAGGCACCCACTAGGCAATGCATTTGCATGTGCCACAGCTGGGGTGCTGCTGCACGTGCGCACGTGCAGGAGTCGATTCCAGATCTCGAAAACGGCTGGACCGATTGCGCTCAAATTTGGTATGCAGTTATGGACCGCTTAGTAGGGTCAAGGGTGCCTTGCAAAAGTCAGTTGGGACCCATTTTGCACGTGCGCACGTGCAGGGTGCCGCTTCCAGATCTCGAGAACGGCTGGGCCGATTGTGCTCAAATTGGGCACATCGCTAGAGGCGGCTTAGTATGGTGCCGTGCACAAGTCAGTTGGAGGTACCCCCTCGCAATTTCGCACGTGCAAGGCCCACCCTCTCGCTCGCTCCGTTAGTCGCCCCAAAAGGCGTTCTACTGGTCTATGAGTGAAGTTGGGAAGCAGGTTTTCACGAATACATGTTTCAATGAAAATGACAGCGTAACGGGCGTTGTTTTGCTTCTTGCCAAGATTCTCTAGGCTTCTCACAGTTTTTCGATCATCTAAGGAAAATTCATGTAAAATAGTGCCTATATTGCCAGGTAACGTTTCGTCAACATATCCGTTAACATCTTCAGACATGCATATAAGGCACAAAAACAGAAAAAAGTACATCTATGGTTCGGATCGTGCGTCGCTAGATAACAGGTTTGCATTTCTTCAGTGACCTAGAACTAAATAAAACAGCAACGAGAGCAAGCAATTGTAGCAGTATATGCACCTCCGGTTACCCTTACACTTCCACACTGCGGTATCGAGAACAAATTCTACCGGTCCGTGATGTCATTAACGTACATACAATCGTTCATAAATATCTTTAACACATTCGTCCATCAACATCTTTAACACAAATAACCATTCAATCGAGATGACAATCATTCTCATTTGCATTCATATCTGATCCTAAGCCTTCCTAAAACCTTGGTGCTAGGGGCCGTCCATCATAGAGCGAGAGTGACCCTTTCATATCCATCTGTCTGTTTATGAGAGGGTCTCTATCTCTGATGAAGACTGCTTCCAAGACTGTGAGTTTCTTTTTGGTGTTACATCTAGCTATGATGTGGGTGTTTGTGACCATCATGCTACGTGTGAGTGTGGTGCCGTGGTTTGTTCTTGTGTGTTTTTCAGGAGCGCCGTTCTGCAAGTGCATTGTGATTCGGCGTGACAGCGTGGTGGTGGTGTAGCCTATGTATGACGAATTCTTCTGGCGCACGCAGTCGCCAACAGGGCGATGGTATTCGTACACTACATTTGTGGCCTTTAAGTCACTGTTGTCACGCGCGAGATCATTAGTCATAATCATTTGTGACGTGCTACGTAACTGGTAGTAGATGGTGAGGTTGAGTTTGTTGTAGGGCCTAATGGGAGTACAGTTTTTGTGTACAATGTCACGTAGCACTTTTTCGTCTTTTTTTGTAGGCTGATGACATGCCGCCTTTGTAAAAGAGACGCAGCTCTTGAGGTGCTTCGTCACTGGCGTCAGTATGAGTGGGCGAGAGATGTCGGCGGATTTGACGTTTGATGACCTGGTCAATGTCACTTAACGTGTACTTGTTGTTAACAAGGATCTGTCTGATTCTCTGCAGCTCCTGGTGCATAAGTGCCCAAGAGGAGCAGTGTTTGATGGCTATTATATTCGAATAGTTCGGAAGCAGGTTCTCTTTTATGCAAGTTTTGTTAAACACAACAGCATAATGGGCACTTATCTTCTTCTTATTAAGACTTTCGAGGCGGCGAATGCACTGTCGAGGTTCGGGTTCGTGAGAATGTAAAATATTACCAAAAGATGTCATAAATACAAAATATCATAGCTATATTGTTGTTCGACGTTTCGATCTATCAGAGATCATTTTCAAGAAAATTACAGTCACACAGTTTTAGAAGTCATACTTTGAGATAAATGGGTTCAATTACATTTTTGGAACAAATATTACGGATATGATACTAAAACTATTCAGTCGATGAGTCACAGCATTCAAAACAAAATAACACACTTTTGTTTTCGTACATGAGCTATAACCCTAAACACATTCGTTCATCCTCCGCGAAGGAAGGTCACATCAAAAACACCATAGCGAGATACGTACGCGCATATGACAGATAAATCAGTCAACCCGCCGCGAGTACTTTGTCGTACAGTGATAGAGATGTGTTCTGCTTTGTCTGAATGTTGATGATTGGCTTTTTGTCGCGAATGTACACTGTTTCAAGTGTGACGAGCCGTCTACGATCCTGACAGTGTGCTAGGATGGATGTGTTGGTCACGAGATCGTCACGTGTGAGTGCGGTGTTGTGATGTTCTGTGTAGTGTTTCTTGGGGGCTCCGTCCTGCAGGTGCATTGTGAGACGTCTGCTCAGAGACGTTGTGGTGTGACCAATGTAGTATACTTCGCGGGTCGCGCAGTCCCCGGCTGTACATTTAAACTGGTATACTACATTGGTCTGCTTGAGTGTTGCCGTGCTGCGTGTGGGATTGTTTTGCATCACCAGTGAGGATGTCTTGGGGCTAGTGTAGTAGACCTGAACTACCAGTCGCTGTTCCCCATCCGTAGGTAGGCAGTTACGGCGAACAATACCGCGGATCACCTGCTCATCCGTCTTCCATGTTGGAGACATCGTGCTGCGGTAGTACACTTTTAGCTCGTCTTTCTTTGTCTTTGGCTCCTTGTTTGTCACATGGTTCTCAAGCATGTTTTTTACAGCGTCGTCAAACATGGAATTGCTGTACCCATTATCTACTAGGATCTTACGAACCCTCTCAAGTTCAGTGTGAAGTAGATCCCAAGTCGAGCAGTGTTTCATGGCCCGTCTAATGTACGCCCTTATGACACCTGATTTGTACGAGTCAGTGACGTCACCCTCCCCATTCATGCACCTGCCGAGGTCAGTTGGCTTCCGATACACATCTGTGACGAATTCACCACTGCTGCAATCAATCATGACGTCCAAAAATGGCAGCTTCTGTCCTACGCTATGGTCAACTGTGAAATTTAAAACTGATTCCTGGCCTAGTTTCATGCGCAGCAGGTCTAACTTTTCAGCATTTTCGACGTCAACAAAAATGTCATCTACATAACGATAGTACATGAACGGTTTGACATCATCACAGAGCAGCACTTTCCTTTCGACATAGGACATGTAGGCTTGGGCAAACAGAACGCCTAGTGGGGATCCCATTGCGACCCCGTCCACCTGTACATAGAGTTTGCCTTCAGGGCACCTGAACGGCGCCTCCGTTGTGCACGATAGCAGCAACTGCTCCAGGATGCGTTTGGGTAGTCTCGGTGGTGGAAGGGTCTCATGATTGTAGACATACTCAAGAATGATCTCAATAGTCTGCTGAACAGGTACATTAGTGAACAGACTCTCCACATCTAGAGAGGCTAGAGAACCTTTTGGTTTCTGGGACCTAAGAATGTCGACAAATTCATCGGTCGATTGAACAGAGTGCTCAGACGGAATATACGGCGAGATAATCGCATTCAGCTGTTTAGCTATCTGGTAAGTGGGAGTCGGGATCTGGGATATGATAGGGCGAATAGGCTGGCCTGGCTTGTGCGTCTTTACATTCCCATACAAGTAACCGGGGCTACACTCACCTGTGACTTTTTGCAAGTGAACCCCATCAACCACAGCGTTGGCAGCATCGACCAGTTTGTTAACCCGTGTCTTTAGCGCGGCGGTAGTGTCTCTAGTGATGCGCTTAAACTTAGCAGTGTCTTGTAGCACAGAGCGCACTTTGCTGTAGTAGTCCTCCTTATCGAGAATCACAAAGATCGAACTCTTATCAGCACGTCTAATCACAATGTCATCATTATTGCGCAGCTCTTGTGCGGCTTTTCTTAGATTTGGAGTCAGAACACTGTGTTGTGGCTTAATCCGTCTCTTGGCCGCTTCGGCTTGGAGTTGAGGTTGAATTTCTGGTTTAAGAGTGATCTGACCTTTATCATGCAGTTTGCAGAGGTCATCGAAGAGTAGAGCTATTTCAGTCTTCTTCTTGTGGGGGTCAAACTTTGGGTAAAAATGGCAATTCAACCCTAGGTTCAGGAACTTTTCTTGATCAGAAGTCAGTTGGACGCTGGAAAGATTGATGAAGCCCGCAGGGTTACCAGGTAGAGCGATAGGGCCTTTGTAGAGATGAGATAGCTTCTTAAGGATGCGTGTTTTCACTACTTGTTCATATTCAATCAAGATGTTGTCCAAAAGTTCATCTGTCTTCTTTCGTAAGTCCTGGCTTATTACGAACGTGTCATATCTTTTCTTCTCTTCCTCGATCTTTACCTCAAGGTCATTAATAAGATCTTCTTGGGCTTTAAGCTGTTCACCCGTCAAGCTCTGTCTAAACTTATAGACAAAGTCCTCCTGCTGTACTGCTCGATCGTGTAATCGTAGATTCGAATAGTTCGGAAGCAGGTTCTCTTTTATGCAAGTTTTGTTAAACACAACAGCATAATGGGCACTTATCTTCTTCTTATTAAGACTTTCGAGGCGGCGAATGCACTGTCGAGGTTCGGGTTCGTGAGAATGTAAAATATTACCAAAAGATGTCATAAATACAAAATATCATAGCTATATTGTTGTTCGACGTTTCGATCTATCAGAGATCATTTTCAAGAAAATTACAGTCACACAGTTTTAGAAGTCATACTTTGAGATAAATGGGTTCAATTACATTTTTGGAACAAATATTACGGATATGATACTAAAACTATTCAGTCGATGAGTCACAGCATACAAAACAAAATAACACACTTTTGTTTTCGTACATGAGCTATAACCCTAAACACATTCGTTCATCCTCCGCGAAGGAAGGTCACATCAAAAACACCATAGCGAGATACGTACGCGCATATGACAGATAAATCAGTCAACCCGCCGCGAGTACTTTGTCGTACAGTGATAGAGATGTGTTCAGCTTTGTCTGAATGTTGATGATTGGCTTTTTGTCGCGAATGTACACTGTTTCAAGTGTGACGAGCCGTCTACGATCCTGACAGTGTGCTAGGATGGATGTGTTGGTCACGAGATCGTCACGTGTGAGTGCGGTGTTGTGATGTTCTGTGTAGTGTTTCTTGGGGGCTCACTGAAAACAAAATTACCCATGGGTGATGAGTAAACTCATAAACCGGCGGTAATTTTAAACAACCTATTTGACTGCTCGAGGCGCCGGTAATGTAACTAGGCCTGCACCGGTCATTCCACCTCTCAATTGTGCGTTAACTCATGTCTCTTCACTCGTGTATTATGAGTTAACCGATTGTGAAAAACTCATGTACTCTTGGTAACTCATTTTGATTACTCATGATATGCGAGTATAGGCTTACTCATATTACACCGTTAATGAAGACACCACACGTTTGACTACATGAGGCGCTAGTAAATGTTACTAGCCCTGTAGCGGTCACATCACCAATGAGTTGCGGGTTAACTCTCGTTCCCTCACTCATACCACATGAGTTTACCGTTTGTGACGAATTCAAGCATTGCTAGTAACTCATGCCATGCAACGATTGATACGCGAGTTAAATGTAACTCATAACATGATGGTCAAGTGAACACACCTATTAGATCGCTCTGCCGCCGGTTTTTCCACTCTGTCGACTCATCCCCTGGCGGTCAGCCTCACCCATGAGATGAGAGTCATAACATTAAAACATAAGGTTTATTAAAACAATGCATAGCATGCAGATAAACCACGACTATTACATCATTAATCATATGAACAAGGGTGATGAACACAGCACGACGCTCATGCCCTTCCAGACATGAACTTGGCCTACACGCATGAAAAAGCGTTAACGCCATTTCTTTGCAAAACTACCCGGCAGAAACACAAACACAAAAAGAGACAGAAAGTCCCTAAAGTGCTGCCTCATGTCCCTCCCCGTGCACTCCTAAACGCAGCCGGTCATCGGGGCGGCGACACATCGGTCTTCAGGATCACGGCACACATCAGGTAGCCGGCCAGACGGATGGCTGGGCGGTTGAACGACTGCGCAAACACTGTGAACGCGGCCCCCCACGTCAGCAGCTTGTTCACCTTTGCCGTTAGCTCCTTAAACTGCACTGCTGGCACGCCCTCTATGGCGTGGAAGTCGTCCGCCACATGAGGCCGTGGCTGCGGCGCCGATGTGAACACAACTTGGTGCTCTTTAGGACGGTGCAGAGAAGATGGTCGATCGCATCGTCTGCGACGGAAAAATTTACCTTCAGAAATCAAGGCCACGAACTGCAAACTTTAATTTGGTACAGTATGCCTCTCGCAATTTTAACCCACGTCTTGCTGGGGGAGGGGGAGGGTGTTTGAACACCCCTTCTGTGGATTTTCGCGAATATCTCAAAAAAACGGCGGCGCTCCGTGTCACCTAAAGTCAGGTCGCCAGGTCAAGCCAAGTGACCTCACTACTTAAAAAGTTATAAAGCCTACCATAGCTTCACCCTAGTGACCGATTGCTTTGAAACTTGCAGCGATTGATAAGAGCAACAGTTTGTACAAAATGTTTATCTTAGCATTTTGATGTCGATGGCCTAAGGTCATGTGAATTTTGCGACCTCTCAGTTAAAGGTAAGTAAATTGGAGACAATCGAAAGGCGCCTCTTTTGGGCGTAAGTCATATTGGCCGTAAGTCATATTGGCCGTTTTCGCGACGGGCTACCCGGCGAGTGCACCTAATTTGACCAAATCTGCACCTAATCTCTTTTACAGCAAATATCTGTATTTTATAATTTATTTCAGTGTTTTCATCGATGATGATATGGTAAAGCAGGCATATAAGCAATTAGTGCAACCACACTTAACATGAAAATGGCACCCGTGACCCCGTTTTATGCCCCTGATGACATCTCAGGTCACGAATGGTATCTGACAGTTTTTCGCGAAGAACTTTTGATAGAGGCATAGAACGGTGAAAACACCTTCGTTGTGTTCATCTCGACGAACGGATCAACTGATATGCAACCTGACCCTTATCGGTCAGGTCATGACCTTGAACTGAGGTCAAATTTTTAAGTTAACCTTTCAAGGTAACATAATAGTTTATTCAATGCGTCTTGCCGAGAGAAACACGATTCCGGTAAAGTACGTGAAAGGCTTAAGTCAAAAGTTTTTGCTGAAAAACTTTCAGAAAAAATATATATCTATTTTGGCAGTTTTTACCCCTCCCCCGCATGCAAAACCACTGACGGCAGGTCAAATATGAGAGAATTAATCAGAAAGAGCGTAAATGGGCTATCAAAGGCGCTTTTCTGTGGTTTTGTAGCTCTATTAGTTTCCGAGCTATGCGTTGATCTGATCAAAATTTGAATGTTGTCAAAAATTGAAAATTATCAAAATTTAACCTGGAAATCGGTGAACTTTTGCATTCAATGACCTCTGGTGACCTGACCTTTGACCTGACCAAAAAAGTGACCAAATAATTTCTTCCTTATTTTTGACGTCCTTTCGAACGCCGCCTTCGCCGTATCGCTACATGGCCCAGGAGCTAAGTTAAAAGGGGGTTCAAACGTTTCCTCCCCCTTCCCCAGCAGGGCCTGGAAATCCAGGAACTCCCGCGGGGTGCGGGTTAGAAGATGCTTGTGAGCATAACATTAAAATATGTTTAGAGTAAATAGTGCTCGCATATATTACTTTGAAATTGACGATAAAAATGTGTTAATCATACTCAATGCCTATAGGTATTGAGTATCCACTGTAGTTTACTACAGTGGATATAACGATGAACTTCTATGATCTCTTATAAGAAGCACGAATGAAATTTCACATTTTTCTGCTCTTTTTTAAATACTTTCCGTGTAAGTGTATACGAGTATATCAAACTGTTAACAGGACGTTCATAAATACATGAGCTTTTGGTACCTATTCGGTTACGGTTCCAACATTCCCGGGTAAAATGTTGTTAACTTACCATCTGTGAGGCATCCAGCTGCTCTTTCACCTTCGCCATTGTCCACAATCGGGGTCATGGCTTCCCGGGAGAGTTCCAACTCGTTGGTGTCCTGCAAGTCGGCATTTTTTATCCGACTCAGCTCTTTCCAGACCTGAAAACAAAGGATTAATGACGCATGCTGAAGGACGACTATACCAGTAAGACGCCATCGATATTCGCATGGCCGGCTTAAATTCTTCTACTTCTTACTGCAGCGTCTGAAAATTAACTGCCAATCCAGTTCCGTTATCGGTGGTCATGCAAATGCGATGTCACACAAGCACATCTGTTTTACAGTAGCATTAGTAACTCTCGCAATCCCTACCGTGCGGCGGACATGACCCTGGGGTTATGCATGCATTGTCGGTATAAGTACAGACTTGTGCCTCAGCCAAAAATCTAGATCCAAGATCCGCAAGATCCCATGTAATGCCAGGATTTCAGAATACTGGATCTCCTTGATCTCATTGAAAAATATAATATAATTTTAGGATCCAAGATCCCCTGGATCGCACGTATAAATAACACTTTAGGATTCCGGACCCCACGCGAGAAAGAAATGCCAGAGTTCAAATTTCCTGGATCCAACGTAAATGTCATGTCTGTAGACATAAAATTAAGCGTTAAGTTTGAACTTTAGGGCCAGCGAAGCAGGTTGTGCACAAAGACTTCTTTAACAACCTTGTACGCCTCGCTAATGCAAAGCATTTTGAAATTTAGCAAGAAAAATGTGTTCTCAGAGACTAAATGTAGGATACAAGATCCCCAGAATCAATCCACAGAGCAAAAATGTAAGATTCTAGATCGCCGATATTCATCGACAAAAGAAACATGTTGGATCAAGGACCAGCAGGGTCTCCAAAAAGTATTGATGAATTTATAATCAGATAGAAGAACTGCGCTCTTGGATCCTGTGGATCGAATCATTTTCGGATATTGGCCTTAGTCTGTCGGTAACAAAGGCAAGGGAAACAAAATACACATGAGGGCGGATGCAAAATAACTCAAGATGAGCTTCAGAAAGAAAACTGACTCTGAGAGCCGGTGAAGGCGCGTCTGCAGTTGCACGCACCAAACCACCTGACTCTGACGCTAATTTACTACGCATCAAACCATGTACATTTATGTACAATGATTCATGTTATCTATGACAATGTACATACTTTGTTTTCATCGACGACGGATGGTGGCCATCGGGATTTTCCTCTTGATGATGAGGTGTCGCCTCTCTGAGAAAGTGGCCTCCATGGCACCGTCCAGCTGAGGAGATGAGAACATCATGATAGAATCAATTCGACCATGCCTGGTATCCAGATCTCACTCTTGGGGGGTGCAGGGGTGGGCTTTTTGAAGAAGCACTTGGGGTGCTCATTTTTAGAAGGATTCGGCCAAATGATTCAATTACAAGTCGTTTATTACAAAAATACTAGATGAACTACGAGGAAGATGAAAAACATGATGAAAAGCTGACCCAGCCTTACCTTATAACCTACTAACTAGACCTTACAACCTAAATAGGTACCTGCAATCTACCAGCCTACATCTTACAACATACAACCTTCCACATGCCTACCACTCGAACTTCATTTGCACATATACCACCTATCCTAACCTATAGATGTTTGCACCAGGGTTTGAGCATTAGGGGCTGGCAGAAATAGATGCTATAGGCAAAGGCTTAAAGAAAATACTTGATGTTTAATTATTCTGTTAGGCTTCACGCTGGCAAAGCTGCCCGTAGAATAACATGTTAGGTTTCACTGTAGGGGCATGTTGAGCATGACTGATATGATATTCCACATTTTGATGGATATTATGAACCCCTCAAAAAGGCTTTAATGTTATAGACAATACATAACTAGGAGGGTCAACCAACCCACAGGACAACCCAAGGTATCAGTACCTAGTGTTGTGTGAGTGCACATATAGGTACATTTTCAATCAAAATATGCATTTTGCACTTAAAGATACCTACAGGCAATAAAATACGTAACATTTAACACTCACCAGTCGCTCCAGCCTCCAAATTCACTGCGTCCGCCGCGTCCCGTGCTGCACTTCCGGCACAAACATGCAAGATGGCGTCATGGCGGTAATATTAACGCGTAAGGCTTGTGTAAAGCAGCTCATGGATAATTCACGGTTGATCATATTTACCGGCGCATCATTGGTTTCCTTAAGCTGCGTTTGAAGAGTTAATGATTTCAAACTGGTTTTTGAACTCATTACTCACGAACAATGAGTTAGCAAGAATCCCTGTCCTCTTTTTCATGAGTTCTTAAACCCAAACGTTCAGTTTCACTAACTCACGGGTCGTGAGTACATTCCTTACTCGCCTTACATGAGTTTGCGAGACTCAACAGGAAGTTTTGATACCAATGTTTTGTGCGTCATGAGTCAGGCAACTCATAAAGAGAAGGTCATGCATTTGGGCAATTGAGTTTTCAAAACGAGTAAACTTTAACTCTTGAGTGTTAACGCTCCACGCATGAGTTACTCATCCAAATATACTCATGAATGGCGAGTCAAATATGAATTACTCTCCCCTCATGAGTAAATTTGTTTTCAGTGCTCCGTCCTGCAGGTGCATTGTGAGACGTCTGCTCAGAGACGTTGTGGTGTGACCAATGTAGTATACTTCGCGGGTCGCGCAGTCCCCGGCTGTACATTTAAACTGGTATACTACATTGGTCTGCTTGAGTGTTGCCGTGCTGCGTGTGGGATTGTTTTGCATCACCAGTGAGGATGTCTTGGGGCTAGTGTAGTAGACCTGAACTACCAGTCGCTGTTCCCCATCCGTAGGTTGGCAGTTACGGCGAACAATACCGCGGATCACCTGCTCATCCGTCTTCCATGTTGGAGACATCGTGCTGCGGTAGTACACTTTTAGCTCGTCTTTCTTTGTCTTTGGCTCCTTGTTTGTCACATGGTTCTCAAGCATGTTTTTTTTCACTACATATGAACAAGTAGTGAAAACACGCATCCTTAAGAAGCTATCTCATCTCTACAAAGGCCCTATCGCTCTACCTGGTAACCCTGCGGGCTTCATCAATCTTTCCAGCGTCCAACTGACTTCTGATCAAGAAAAGTTCCTGAACCTAGGGTTGAATTGCCATTTTTACCCAAAGTTTGACCCCCACAAGAAGAAGACTGAAATAGCTCTACTCTTCGATGACCTCTGCAAACTGCATGATAAAGGTCAGATCACTCTTAAACCAGAAATTCAACCTCAACTCCAAGCCGAAGCGGCCAAGAGACGGATTAAGCCACAACACAGTGTTCTGACTCCAAATCTAAGAAAAGCCGCACAAGAGCTGCGCAATAATGATGACATTGCGATTAGACGTGCTGATAAGAGTTCGATCTTTGTGATTCTCGATAAGGAGGACTACTACAGCAAAGTGCGCTCTGTGCTACAAGACACTGCTAAGTTTAAGCGCATCACTAGAGACACTACCGCCGCGCTAAAGACACGGGTTAACAAACTGGTCGATGCTGCCAACGCTGTGGTTGATGGGGTTCACTTGCAAAAAGTCACAGGTGAGTGTAGCCCCGGTTACTTGTATGGGAATGTAAAGACGCACAAGCCAGGCCAGCCTATTCGCCCTATCATATCCCAGATCCCGACTCCCACTTACCAGATAGCTAAACAGCTGAATGCGATTATCTCGCCGTATATTCCGTCTGAGCACTCTGTTCAATCGACCGATGAATTTGTCGACATTCTTAGGTCCCAGAAACCAAAAGGTTCTCTAGCCTCTCTAGATGTGGAGAGTCTGTTCACTAATGTACCTGTTCAGCAGACTATTGAGATCATTCTTGAGTGTGTCTACAATCATGAGACCCTTCCACCACCGAGACTACCCAAACGCATCCTGGAGCAGTTGCTGCTATCGTGCACAACGGAGGCGCCGTTCAGGTGCCCTGAAGGCAAACTCTATGTACAGGTGGACGGGGTCGCAATGGGATCCCCACTAGGCGTTCTGTTTGCCCAAGCCTACATGTCCTATGTCGAAAGGAAAGTGCTGCTCTGTGATGATGTCAAACCGTTCATGTACTATCGTTATGTAGATGACATTTTTGTTGACGTCGAAAATGCTGAAAAGTTAGACCTGCTGCGCATGAAACTAGGCCAGGAATCAGTTTTAAATTTCACAGTTGACCATAGCGTAGGACAGAAGCTGCCATTTTTGGACGTCATGATTGATTGCAGCAGTGGTGAATTCGTCACAGATGTGTATCGGAAGCCAACTGACCTCGGCAGGTGCATGAATGGGGAGGGTGACGTCACTGACTCGTACAAATCAGGTGTCATAAGGGCGTACATTAGACGGGCCATGAAACACTGCTCGACTTGGGATCTACTTCACACTGAACTTGAGAGGGTTCGTAAGATCCTAGTAGATAATGGGTACAGCAATTCCATGTTTGACGACGCTGTAAAAAACATGCTTGAGAACCATGTGACAAACAAGGAGCCAAAGACAAAGAAAGACGAGCTAAAAGTGTACTACCGCAGCACGATGTCTCCAACATGGAAGACGGATGAGCAGGTGATCCGCGGTATTGTTCGCCGTAACTGCCAACCTACGGATGGGGAACAGCGACTGGTAGTTCAGGTCTACTACACTAGCCCCAAGACATCCTCACTGGTGATGCAAAACAATCCCACACGCAGCACGGCAACACTCAAGCAGACCAATGTAGTATACCAGTTTAAATGTACAGCCGGGGACTGCGCGACCCGCGAAGTATACTACATTGGTCACACCTCAACGTCTCTGAGCAGACGTCTCACAATGCACCTGCAGGACGGAGCCCCCAAGAAACACTACACAGAACATCACAACACCGCACTCACACGTGACGATCTCGTGACCAACACATCCATCCTAGCACACTGTCAGGATCGTAGACGGCTCGTCACACTTGAAACAGTGTACATTCGCGACAAAAAGCCAATCATCAACATTCAGACAAAGCAGAACACATCTCTATCACTGTACGACAAAGTACTCGCGGCGGGTTGACTGATTTATCTGTCATATGCGCGTACGTATCTCGCTATGGTGTTTTTGATGTGACCTTCCTTCGCGGAGGATGAACGAATGTGTTTAGGGTTATAGCTCATGTACGAAAACAAAAGTGTGTTATTTTGTTTTGAATGCTGTGACTCATCGACTGAATAGTTTTAGTATCATATCCGTAATATTTGTTCCAAAAATGTAATTGAACCCATTTATCTCAAAGTATGACTTCTAAAACTGTGTGACTGTAATTTTCTTGAAAATGATCTCTGATAGATCGAAACGTCGAACAACAATATAGCTATGATATTTTGTATTTATGACATCTTTTGGTAATATTTTACATTCTCACGAACCCGAACCTCGACAGTGCATTCGCCGCCTCGAAAGTCTTAATAAGAAGAAGATAAGTGCCCATTATGCTGTTGTGTTTAACAAAACTTGCATATATATATATATATATATATATATATATATATATATATATATATATATATATATATGTTTCATTGTAGACCAAGGAGTTGTGAGCTTTAGCAAGCTTTCGGTTGGTTCTTTCTATAGTGCGAATCAGTTTTTTGGTACCAGACGGAAGACCAAATATTAGTTGTCCAAAATTGTTCATTAATGAGTCACACAATCGTTAAAATCGTTAAAAATAAGTGACGTTTCGGTTTATTGTCTCTAAACCATTATCAAACAAGTCGTTCACGAATCGAAAAACACAGTACCAGATGCAGTTGTTTTACATAATACATGACAAAATGTCTCGTGAATAGGGGTAAGACCACTTCTTTTAGACATATACACAAAAATACCTATCACCTAAGAAGGAATTGCGCAGCGTAAGGGTGACTAGACTAGTCACATACAAGGCTAATCACACGGACACATCGTTCTTGACGTCCGGATTAGCGCCACAGGCCTAGTGTGACACATGAGTTGACCTGTTTGTTGAGTGTTGGTGTAGCGCCACAGGCCTAGTGTGACACATGAGTTGACCTGTTTGTTGAGTGTTGGTGTGTGCTGTCTAATGAGTAAGGCTTCAGCAATGAAGAGTCTATATTTGTTGTGTTCTGTTTTGATGATGTCTGTGTTTTCTGTGAGATGTTTTCTGGTGAGTGTTGTGTGGTGTTCTTGGTTCATGTGCTGTTTGGGGGCCCCATCCCTCAAGTGCATGGTGAGGCGTCGCGAAAGTGACGTAGTTGTAGCACCGATGTGGCTTATATATATATATAGATATATATAGATAGCTTATATATATAGATATAAGCTACATCGGTGCTACAACTACGTCACTTTCGCGACGCCTCACCATGCACTTGAGGGATGGGGCCCCCAAACAGCACATGAACCAAGAACACCACACAACACTCACCAGAAAACATCTCACAGAAAACACAGACATCATCAAAACAGAACACAACAAATATAGACTCTTCATTGCTGAAGCCTTACTCATTAGACAGCACACACCAACACTCAACAAACAGGTCAACTCATGTGTCACACTAGGCCTGTGGCGCTAATCCGGACGTCAAGAACGATGTGTCCGTGTGATTAGCCTTGTATGTGACTAGTCTAGTCACCCTTACGCTGCGCAATTCCTTCTTAGGTGATAGGTATTTTTGTGTATATGTCTAAAAGAAGTGGTCTTACCCCTATTCACGAGACATTTTGTCATGTATTATGTAAAACAACTGCATCTGGTACTGTGTTTTTCGATTCGTGAACGACTTGTTTGATAATGGTTTAGAGACAATAAACCGAAACGTCACTTATTTTTAACGATTTTAACGATTGTGTGACTCATTAATGAACAATTTTGGACAACTAATATTTGGTCTTCCGTCTGGTACCTACCAAAAAACCAAAAAACTGATTCGCACTATAGAAAGAACCAACCGAAAGCTTGCTAAAGCTCACAACTCCTTGGTCTACAATGAAACATGTATCAAAGAAGATATTCTGCCAAAATATACCAATATATATATATATATATATATATATATATATATATATATATATATATATATATATATATATATATATATATATATATATATATATATATATATATATATATATATATATATATATATATATATATATACAGGGGCGTCGCCGACGGGGGGTCGGGGGGGTCGTGACCCCCCCACTCTTGAAAACTGGGGGTGTCGACCCCCCCCCCCCCCACTTTTTGCGATGGTGAGTATGCTTTTTTAGCTTTTATGTCAGTGAAGCAGGCGTCAGCAACACCAACAAATACATCAGATTCAGAATCGCTTCAAGAGCTCCCTAAAGCCAATTGGCCAATTACCTAAATTTCAATTAGCTGTGGGCGGGGAACACCAGCACAACAATATTTTTAAGTAGCCACCATTCTAGTACCTTTTTATCCCTCAAAGGATTGGACGCGCCAAAACTGCCCCGAGCGTTCGTCTGATCGTTTAAAAAAAATGGTCGCAGTCGATTCGTCGGATCAGTACCTAACTACAAAACTACAAACTAGCCTCAGCCCCATGGCTATCGTCACAACTAGCTGTACAGTGCACATGTAGGAGAAAGGGAGTAAGATGAAACCGTCTCGGGCTTTCGCAAAGAAGTCGCGCAAAAGGAGCCGATTGCAACGAAACTTCCGGTGCGCTCGTGTTAATCACCTACTTAAAAATAAATCGATATCCCTGATTCAAATAAAGATGACCTTGACTTTTTCATAACATGCTTTTAATTTAGGTATAGGATAGTTTTTGGAGCTGATTTTGAACTTAGCGCCCATCTCAACATTTAAGAAGTAGTTGTGTTGCTTATACATATGTATAACATGTTAGGAAGCAATCGGTGGTGGTCATCCACTATTAGGTACTGGTCGATCTGACCTGACCTGACCTGATCTACCCCAAATGCATGGAGTCATCATCTTCGTTCAAAACTAAGATAACATTCGTAATCAGAACCTCGAAAAACCATCACAACTTACATTCGCAAAGTTCTAGCAGGTCCCGAGTTTCCCTACGTATTGGCGATGACCTGAGTCCTGAGATGACTCGAAACCTTGTAAATGGGTATCATCGGCTTTCTCTCGTCACGGGCAGCATGCTCTTTTTTCCGCAAACCTCTAGATCGATCAGGGGTCGAAAGCATACATCAGCGTTACTTTAGTACAGTGGTCGGCAGGTCATTCGGGGTCGTGCCCCCTTTTTGGGCGCCAGGCAGGGCAATTACCCCCACCTAACAGACCCCATTGCTGACACAACTAAGTTTACTGAAATTCCATACCGTCCTGGAACTCTTTGGGTATTTGTGCATTTCCAATGCATCAAATTTAAAACATGACACTTCCTCCACAAAACATTTAATACCTATATCCCAGTAGCGTCGGAACAGCTTCAATTAAGGGGGAGGGGGGGGGGGCACTGCCGACTTTTGGTCCCATTCTTTCCATGCAACGCCCATAGGGCTAATGTTAAAATGCAAAAATCAAAGGGTGCACGGTGCCCCGGTGCCCTCCCCGTTCCGCCGCCTATGCTATATCCCATTTAACCCTTGTACGTATAGGGGCGGCGGGTGGTTTTTCGTTAAAAGCTCACGTAAAAGGCATTGGATCACGACCAAATTGTACCCTCAAGCCCATCATTTTGTTTTTTTTACCAGCCCGGAAAATATCATGACCTGAGACCAGTTTTACTAACAGAAAAATAACCGCCTGCCGGAATTTTTGCATCAAGACCGCTTCACATACGGAGCGTAAACGCGATGGGCTCGTAAGCGGATAGGGCTTTACTGTTTACGCTCCATGTGTGAAACGATCTTTAGGCAAAAAAATCCGGCAGGGGGCTATTTTTCTGTTGGCAAAACTGGCCTCTGGACCCATAATGACCGTTGGCTTATGAGCTTTTTCTGGAGATCATCTTGAGCCATAAAATCTCACTTCAAGAAGTTATAGCGGGTCCCGATTTTCTCGACACTTGTCATTGCCCTCTTGAATGATACGGAATGACCAAGGACCTTAAAAATGGGCAGCAGCGGCTTCCTATTTTCACGGGTAGCACGCTCGTCTTTTTTATGCACAGCTCCATCTCAGAGTCCGAAAGGCCGCGGGGTCCGATCGACTCCTCCCCCTTACGTTAGCGGCTGTTGAAACGCCAACAGACGGGCGACGGTTAAAAGTTGCAGCTGCTTTTGTACGACTGTACGGAGGGGTGAGATGGTGAGGCGAGCAGGTACGTGAAAATTGGTATCTAATCAATGTGTGCTGTGCCTTTGGCCTGGGCTAATCTTTGAACCCTGGGATGCAACAGTCACGATGGCTCCATCACTGGAACTACAAACTCTAAAAAGATAGGCTTTCTCAGAATCCCTCATTACCCCTACCGGAAGGGCTCCATTACCCCCAAAGGGGGCATGCCCCACCATTTGCCGACCCCTGCTTTAGTATATACGTTACCAGTATAGCGCCTTTTGGGGCGACTAACGGAGCGAGCGAGGGGGTGAGTCTTGCACGTGCGAAATTTCGAGGGGGCACCTCCAACTGACTTGTGCTGACGGCACCCTACTGACCAGTTTCTAGCGATGTGCCAAATTTGAGCACAATCGGCCCAGCCGTTCTCGAGATCTGGGAGCGGCACCCCGCACGTGCGCACGTGCAAAATGGGTCCCAACTGACTTGTGCACGGCACCCTACTAACTGGTCCCTAACCGTGTACCAAATTTGAGCGACATCGGTCCAGCCGTTCTCGAGATCTGGAAACGACCCCTGCACGTGCGCACGTGCAGCAGCACCCCAACTCTGGCACATGGATATGCAGTGCCTAGTGGATGCCTACCTACATGCCAACTTTCAGAGCAATCGGCCAAGTAGTTACCGAGATATTGCAACAATTACAAAACTGACACCTCTTCGTTTTGCACGTGGCACGTGCATAAGGGGTCACCCACATGCATCGGGAACAGTTCAATACTTGGTAGAAGGAATGAAGCTACCCTACAAAAATTACCGCGTGTAAATCGGTCAAGTGGTTGCCGAGATATAAGCCTCGCAAAAGCGTCCGCACGGCCGGCCGCTCATACTCAGAAATTTCCGTTAATCTAAGGAAAGACTACGCTCGCTTCGCTCGCTCCGTAATAAGTTAGCGACTGGGAGCCCACCAATAGAAGGGCTACAGTGAAGCAGAAAACATGTTTGATAGCTCTTTCAACGCTCTTTCGCTAGCTTCGGGTCAGATTTCATCTCAGGTCTATGTTTTGCCCATAGAAGGCAAACAGCTAACTGGACAGATTCTGCCGAAACATTTGCTTTGCAATAACTTTAGATTCCGTGAGTTTGTATGGTATTTACATATGTTGTCTTGTCACCACTGTGTTTATCTCTTTGAGACGCGTCACATGATTTAAAATTTGACCATTCAGAATTAACGTTAAAACGACCTCAGGTCAACGTTATGTCCTGATCGAAAAAGGACCTCCTGCTGCATATGAATGGATTCGTGTTGTTGAGCTGATTCGTGTTGTTGAGCTGAACCGATGACAGCACCTTCCAGGTGCTGTCATCGCTCTACCGCGTCTTCGTCAAAAGTTGTAGAAAAAAATGCTGGTGGCCATCGATGGACATTTCCACTAATGACCTTTCGAGTCATCACTCGCCATAAGTTGCACCCTGTCCCTGGCAATGATGAGCTGATTTGTCATGGCTCCAAAGATATTTATCCGCCGTCTCGCTCCCGAGGAAAAGGCTGGCGCGTGTTCAGGGATTGTATTCGTCAGGCATGAGGCAACACAATGGTCAGTCACAAAGCCAGCCTTTGTGAGGTGACCCGCCCAGAAGATATAACACAAGAAGATTTCGGAAGGTATTCGCTCCTTGGCGAATACCTTCCGAAAATGACGGACCAAACAGGAATCCATTTTCCGCAAATGACAGATATGAGATAACTCTGAAATCGTTGAAACGTATGCAGACGAGCGTGCCCGCATGGGACTGCTTACCATATACAGATACAGTCTTCATAAAACATGGCATAGCGTACATTTACAGCATCGCGCTATACATTATATACAATACAGTATACACAGGTGGCAGTCGAGGTGGGGGTGGGATGCTGGTCGCGACCGCTCGGCGCGCCGTCCAGTGAGCGAAAGAGCCTCCGGCCTCGTCCCGGCCGCCGCGGTCGCGCGCCTGACGTCACGAGGTCAATCCTCGGAGCTAGAGCGTCCGATAAATGAGTGTTCGGGTACGGTGCCTGCCCGTCCCGAAAACTAGCATTTTGCGTTTCTGACGAACATTTTCAAAGCAGGAGGCATTCGTGCTTTTTATAATTTCTCATTATTTTCTAATGATGAGGTCACGTATTTGACCTGCCTCCAGATCATAGATGTAAATCCTCAGAATCATGAATTGCTGACACGTATAACCCCATACATTAGGTATACAGTGTACCAAATTTCGAAGTTATGGGAGAAAAGCTACAAGAATGGCGAGAGGGGAAAGTTTGATAGAGGTATACTGTATAACTGAACTTGACATGGCGACCTGACCTTAAGTGACCAGTGATAATTTTTACGCAAGTGATGTAGGTAGGTATACCTACCTAATAGGTTATACCAAAATTCGCGGCGCTGCGCGCCGCTTTGTTACACGCGCACACAGCACATACGCACGCACAAAACTGTGAAGTGTGGCAAAAAAACACCCCTACCCATCGGGTGAAGACTAGAAACCCGACCCCCCCACTCAAAAATCCGTGGCGACGCCCCTGTATATATATATATATATATATATATATATATATATATATATATATATATATATATATATATATATATATATATATATATATATATATATATATATATATATATATATATATATATATATATATATATATATATATATATTCTATACCTATTTGGTTGGCACTTGGCCATCACCTGGTGGTTCATGGGTCCCTTCCCGTAAAAATAATGTATGCAACAGGATTTGGAAAAACATTGATATTTAGAGGTCGCGAATTGAGATCAAAGTTGACACGTTTGAGGAATTCAACTTTTTGAATCTACTCTAAACATATCTGATTTCTGAAACGGCATTTGCGGTCATTAACCCGCGCGGGGCTGGGGTCTCCAGCCGAACGCGCGGGGCTGGGGGGGGTAAATTTTACCCCCCCTGTTATCTCCCGAACTAATGGTCCGATTTGGAAAATTCAAACGCCAATCGAAAGCTCTCATCACGAACTACTAAAAACATGTACTTAATTTAAAGTTTGAGGTCAAGGTCAAGGTCAGGTCAAGGGTACAAATTGCAAGTTTCTACAGTATCGGCCTTGCACCGTAGTTGCCGAAGAATGGAGTCATGGACTGAGACTGATCGCCCAAAACGTGTTCTTAGGCTACCAAGACAATATTCGTTGCATACAATATCATTCAGAGGTCAAGGTCAAGGTCAGGTCAGGTCAGGTCAGGTCACCAAAAAACAAAATATAGAAAAGGGCATGTGCGACACATGTTTTATGGGTCATTTTACTCATGGAATTCAATAGGCACACTCAATAAGTGATATGGACCACCTCTGGATGAATTTCAGGTCGAGGTCAGGTCAAGGTCAGGTCAAGTGAGGTCAAATTTTGAAGTTGGTTGTTAAGGCCTAAAAAGGTGTCTATCTGATGCAGTTTTTCACGGCAAATCGAATGGTGCTATTTTTGTTTCCGTACGAGGTCTAGAACTTCCAAAAAAGTCATTTTTCAAAAAAATTGTTGGTCGTGACGTCATAAAATTTTGAATAACTCCCACATTTTTGAACCGATTCTTCTAAAATTTGGTATGTAGGTGCACATAGACCACTTCTCTGACATATATTCCGGTTTTTTCGATAGACTCAAAATTTTGGATTTTATAATGATTTTTCCAAAAAAGTCAGTTTTTTGAAAAAATTTAGGCCAAAATCCAAAATTTTCAAAAAACCGAGATAGCCATTTGATAGATAAAGTCAAATTACGTATAACCTTTTTTGTTACGTCTTGATTCCTTTAAAAATGAAGATGTTAGCGGCGTTTGAACTTTTGCCGTTTTTGAGGCGAAAATGGCGAACATGACGTCACTAAAACGTCAATATCTCAAAAATTTTCCGACGGATTTCGCTCAAATTTTCAGGGAATGTGTCAAATTGATGTAAGAAAAGGTACTGAAAGTTTGGCGGCGCTACGCGCCGCCGTTTTTGAGATATCGCAAATATTCGCGAGGGGGGGTAAAATTTACCCCCCCAGCCCCGCGCGGGTTAAATCTCATTCCCGACGTATTTTGGCCCTTTTTCTAACAATTGTTTATCGCATGATTCGCATCACTTCCGGCCGATTGTAGCCCGTCAGAGGACCAGGTTAGTACAAGACAGGTCTCGTGAGGGGCTGTTTTATCCAGGTCAGGCCTGTTTTGGCTTGTGACGCAGTACCTTCTCACAGAGGATGTCATATCCTCTGTGAGGAAGACCGGTCTTTTCTGGTCCAAAGGGAGGATGAGCCCCACGGTTTTCTCGGTTCTTGAAACATGTCCCTTCACTGTCTGAGGAGGTGAAGAATAAGCTGAGTCAACCAATTGCCGGCGGGCGAAAGCAGAGGCGAAACCCGAGAGTGTGTATTGTGCTGCACCGACCTGCACCGACGAGAGAGAGAGGGAGAGGGGGAGAGAGAGAGAGAGAGAGAGAGAGAGAGAGAGAGAGAGAGAGAGAGAGAGAGGAGAGAGAGAGGGAGAGAGAGATCCTGATTGTGATTGTTTGCTCACCCTCAGGATTTTTAGGGTGTGAGAGACGAGAGTGCACATCCTCCGCTGCCCCCGGGAATCAACAGCCCATGATTACAAATCAATTCTAAAGAACGATCAAACTGAAACGGTGCTCCAAGCTTCAATTCGGCAAGGCAAAAACATAAGCAGGATAAAAAACTTTTCTTTCATACGAAGATCACGCTACCATATATGCTTCCAAATGATCAGACATCTGGAACAAACGTGCCGCATGAAATACAAAATACGAACCCATCCGGTTTACCATAGCAATTTTTCTACATCAAGTCACAAGACGTGAAGGAACGACTTTACGAGGAACGACAATTCAACTTGAACTGGACGTTCTGGGCCCAACGAGGCTATACGTCCTACACCACAAGTAACCACAAGTAAGTAAGCATAGCAATTTTTGAGGAGGCTACAGGTTGGACGCAAGAGCCAAGCTGCTACGCGCCTTAACCCAGAACAACAACAACGAGGAGGCTACAGCTCGTTTATTTTGCGATAATTTCGATGAACTGCTCTTGGAAGATTAAGAAAGCATCATTTTTTAAATTGTAAAGCACCATTGGCATATATTGCAACGTCACGGGCGGAGCTATAAAGCTTGCAACAATCCCTATGTAAACGCGACTGTTGTTGTATCCCCTTCACCTTGGGGCTTGGGCTGTACCAGTATAGCACTGACCGTGGGTGTTGATTTGGTTTAAAAGTACATAGGTGTTCATTAAAGATAAATTAGATTAGGCTTTCTTGTTTTTGGGTGCCACATTAAATCAATGTTATAGAGGCCCTACTATCTTGAAGAACCTTAGGCTCTTAACACACACTGGCGGCTCCACTGCACAAATCCGCCTTGGGGCCGTGGCCACTTTCATTGGTATAAGTAAGACAATGAGGAGTGTTAGCATGTACGCTTGTATTGCAGGGGAACGGAACGTGCAGCTGCGATAATGCTTTTTAATGAAAATAACTGACCCCGGTTAATGAAGCCACCGCTTTGTAGGGATCATCTACGCGATTTGTCATCTATGCGATTTGTCATTTCATGTTGTCATTTTCATTAATTGTCGCCGCTTTATTAATCAATCTGTTACCTGTTGTCAATTGCGCGTCAAGTTTGTTTGTTATTTGTAAACCGGCCTGCCGCTGGCCTCAACCTTCCTAGTAACCGCTGTGCCATACGCTTTAGAACATATCGTGCAAAGGTCACGGCGGCACCCCTGAGGCGGCCGCTGCCCGTACGTTTACGAGCCCATTGTCGTGACGTCACGCCTGTGAACAAAGGTCACGGTAGGGGCTCTCCCGGCAGCCGGACGGTGACTCATACGTTGAGCTTGTCTCTCGCCGCGCCTGCGGGCATATTGGTAGTACTAGGGACGGCCAGCATATGACCGCGGTTTTCGGCGACATTGTCAATTCGTTTTTCGACTCTGCTGTTCGCTGCAAGACCAATACACATAGAAAACGGCTCGGGCATTTGGAGAAGAGCGGCTACTCTGAGGCGATGGAAGAACACGGAGATTCACACAAACGACCTGACTAGGTTGCACCGGCCACAGTCGACCGAGGTGGGCTTCCGCGCCCTTAAAGACGCCTCTGACTGGCCATTGCGCTGACACCCTGGTCGGACCACGGTCATTGATCGGACCCTGCCACTGGTTCGTGCTCAGGCTGCCTTAGCGGGTAGACCTGCTCGACCAGACGCCCCACTGGTGGGCGAGTGCTCGGTTCCGACTTTCACCGCCGGTCCAACAGCGTTCTGCTGGTTCCCGCCGATCCGGTTACGACACCGCAAGTGCCGTACCGACTCGGGCGTCCCAGGTGGGCGTAACGGTTACCACACCAGTTCGCGACCCCCAGGCTCTGTCAGCCGTCGTACGGCTCTCGGACGGACACTCTAATAGATCAGCCACAGATCAATAGGTTGTCACGGACCGTCCGTCCAGCCACGCGCTACCCACAGCGCAGTACGACAATTGGTGACCCCGACGTGATCTCCGTTGTTCAACCTTAGCCTCTCGTCATGCCGGCGGACAGCGCACAGTCCGGCGCCGCAGCTCAAGACCCAGCCAGCGTTCCAGCTTCAGCCTCCGAGTCAACTCATCGGCCCATGGCTAGCTTCCGGCTACCACCATACTCTCCGGAAGAGCCCGACCTGTGGCTACTGCAGGTGCAGTGCGCTTTCGACGTCAGCGGGGTCGACTCCGACGAGCTGAGGTTTAAGCTCCTCGTCGCAAACCTCCCCGCCAACATCGCCGTCCAGGTCAAGGACGTCATCCGGTCATCTCGGTCTTTTGACGTGCTGTGTGCAGCGCTCCAAGCCCGCCTGGCACAGTCACGCGCCGACCGACTACAAGCCCTGCTCGGCCGCCAGCAGCTCGGCGATCAGAAGCCGACGGCGCTGTTGCGCTCAATGCGCAACGAGCTTGCCGCAGCCGGGGACGCCCCGGTTGATACGGAGCTCTTCCGTACCCTATTTCAACAACGGCTACCGCAGCCCGTCCGTGCTGCCCTCGCCCTCCTGCCAGCCGACAGCACGCTTGACGCACTGGCAGAAGCGGCCGACCGGTACCTGGAAGCTAGCGGACCCGACCCACGGCTATCAGCGATCGCGGCACAGCCGTACACACAGCCGGCACCGCCCATCGCTGCTGCAGTGACAGCCCCAGCGCCAGCTGCAACCCCTGCGCTGGACACCGTCATCGCCTCCCTGGTCGCTAAGATGGAGCGCCTGGAGGCCAGCAACCGACGACTCGAGGACGCCGTGCGACGCGACCGCAGCCGTTCCCGGCCGCGCCAGGCGCCTCGCCAGTCACGCCGCCCGTCACCGGCTCGTCCTTCAACGCCGCCGCACGACGACACGCTGTGTTGGTACCACCAGCGATTCGGCGCCCAAGCGCGCCGATGCAAGCTGCCGTGCTCCTGGATCGCCTCGGAAAACTGAGGCGCCCCGTGCTGATGGCGCAAAGCACGGGCGCCCCTCCTGCCGCGCCACTCCTCTTCGTGAGGGACACGGAGACGGACCGGCAATTTCTAGTCGACACCGGGGCGCAGGTCAGCGTGCTGCCTCGCCGCTGCCTGCCCAACGGGTCTACGCTGACCCCTGCTCCTGTCGGCCAGCAGCTCGTCGCGGCAAACGGCTCACCGATCGCGGTGCACGGCACCTGCCTGCTGGACGTCACCTTGAGTCAGCAGCACCGCCTGAAACATCGATTCTTCGTCACTGACGTCACCACACCCATCTTGGGCACCGACTTCCTGGCCGCACATCACCTCGTCGTGGACGTTGCCAACCAGCGTCTCCTGCGGGACGGCACCGTCTGCGCCAGCGCCGAGCGGTCAAGGCTGTGCTCCATCGGAGTTCGTCTCGTCCGGGAGCAGGCTGCTGCTCGCTTCGCAGCTGTCCTCGCCCGGTACCCGGATGTGACCTCACCAAAACCTGGACCAACACCGGTGAAGCACAACGTGACGCACCACATCGTCACCAAGGGTCCACCGGTGTACCAGCGGCCACGACGCCTCCCGCCGGAGCGCCTTCAAATCGCACGTGCTGAGTTCAACAAGATGCTCCAGCAAGGCATCATTCGACCGTCGAGCAGCAGCTGGACAACTCCACTCCACATGGTGCCAAAGAAGAGACCCGGCGAGTGGCGTCCTTGCGGCGACTACAGAGCGCTGAACGCCCGCACCGTACCAGACCGCTACCCGCTGCCGTACCTGCGGGACTTTTCAGCCGACCTGCATGGGTGCACCGTCTTCAGCACCATTGACTTGGTGAAGGCTTACCACCAGATCCCGGTGGAACCTGCCGACGTCCCCAAGACAGCCATCACGACACCGTTCGGCCTCTACGAATGCGTTCGGATGCCGTTCGGCCTCAGAAACGCCGGACAGACCTTCCAGCGTTTCATGGATGAGGTCCTCCGCGGCATACCGGGCTGCTTCGTCTACCTGGACGACATCCTGCTGGCCAGCCCGACTGCCGAACACCACCTGCAGCTCCTGGACCAAGTGCTTCAGCGCCTCAACACCTACGGCGTCGTCGTCAACAGGCACAAGTGCGTCCTGGGACAGGAGCAGGTGGTGTTCCTCGGCCACTCGGTAGACGCCGACGGCGTCCGCCCGCTGCCTGGACGAGTCGAGGCCATCAAAGACTTCCCGGAACCGACCACTCAGTCCCAGCTACGGAGGTTCCTGGGGATGGTAGCCTACTACCACCGCTTCATCCCCCAGGCAGCCGAGCTCCTGCAGCCTCTGCACGCCTTAATCACCCACAAGGCAAAACGCTCGAGAGCGCCTGTCACGTGGACAGACTCGGCGCGGCAGCGTTTCAAGAACGTCAAGGACGCCCTGGCCACGGCGACACATCTCGCACACCAAGTCCCGGACGCGCCGCTCGCCCTCTTCGTCGACGCCTCGGACTGCGGAGTGGGCGCCGTCCTCCAGCAGCACGTCGCCGGCGAGTGGCAGCCCCTCGCTTTCTTCTCAAAAACGCTCCAACCTGCGGAGAAGAAATACAGCACGTTCGGGCGCGAGCTGCTCGCTATCTACCTGGCCGTCCGGCACTTCAAGCACGCCATCGAAGGACGGTCAGCAATCATTTTCACAGACCACCGACCACTGGTAACGGCCATCGGCTCCTCGTCCGACCGCTACTCGCCGCGAGAGGTCCGCCACCTGGACTACATCGGCCAGTTCGTGTCTGACATCCGCCATGTGCCTGGCAAGGACAACGTGGTCGCCGACACGCTGTCACGCACGGTCTCGATGGTGGCCCAGCCGCGACCCCCGCTCGCCGACTTCACTGCCATCGCCAAGGCCCAGTCCGAAGACAGCTCGCTGGAAGACCTCGAGGCCTCAGACACCTCACTGCGCCTGCGCCACATCCCGGTCGGCGATGGACTCTGTCTGCTCTGCGACGAGTCCACCGGATCGCCTCGGCCGGTCCTCCCAGAGGCGCTGCGCCGGCCCTTCGCCAAGGCTCTGCACGACCTGTCGCACCCTGGCGTCGAGGCCACCGTCAAGCTCGTCTCCAAGCGGTTCGTCTGGCCCGGTATGGATCGCGACGTGCGCCGCTGGACCCGAACCTGCCTCGCCTGCCAGCGCTGCAAGATCGGTCGGCACACCAAGTCCGACGTCGGCACCTTCCAGCCGCCTCAGCAACGCTTCGACCACGTCCATGTAGACCTCGTCGGCCCGATGCCTCCATCAAGAGGCCACTCGTACCTTCTGACGTGCGTCGACCGGTTCACTCGGTGGCCAGAAGCCATCCCGCTGCCAGACATTCGCACCACCACGGTGGCTCGAGCCTTCCTCGAGCACTGGATCGCCAGGTTCGGTGTTCCATCCATCATCACCACCGACCGCGGCGCTCAGTTCGAGTCTGCCCTCTGGTCGGAGCTTCAGCGGTTCCTCGGCTGCCAGCGGACTCGGACAACCAGCTACCACCCGGCCTGCAACGGTATGGTGGAACGCCTGCATCGCCAGCTGAAGGCCAGCCTCCGTGCACACCAGGCTACGTCATGGACGGACGTGCTGCCGCTGGTGCTCCTGGGCATACGCTCCACCATCAAGGCGGACCTGCAGGCGACGTCAGCCGAGCTGGTGTACGGCTCCTCACTGCGGCTTCCCGGCGAGTTCTTCATCAGCAGCCAAGCCTCAGCAGCATCACCGGCCGGTTTCGTACAAGACCTGAAGCGCGCCATGTCTCAGGTGCGGCCGACACTCCCACGTCCGGTCCAGCGCGCCACGTACGTCCCGACGGCACTCCAGACGGCGACACACGTCTTCGTGCGCAGGGACTGTCACCGCTACCCGCTGGACGCTCCATACGACGGACCGTTCCCGGTTACCGAAAGGACCACCAAAACCATCACCATCGACCGTCGACAGAAAAAGGAAGTCATCAGCATCGACCGGTGTAAGGCCGCCTTCCTGGAGACGCCAGATGAATCCGGTCATCGACAGCCTGACCTGCCGACTGTGCAGCCGCACGGTACTCAGTCCAGCGGCCCGCCGCGCCGGCCGCGCCACCGCTCAGCAATGAGCCCAGCGGCCCGGAGCTTCTGATCTACGGTGACGCACCAAATCGCCCTGCAGCCGTCGCTCGGGCTGACGCTGCACCATTGCAGCCTCAGCCGATACTACGGACGACCCGCTCCGGCCGCGTCATACGACCTCCGGTAAGATATCGCCATGTCACTTTTGTCCGCGACATGTCTGGCGAGGGGGTACTGTAGGGATCATCTACGCGATTTGTCATCTATGCGATTTGTCATTTCATGTTGTCATTTTCATTAATTGTCGCCGCTTTATTAATCAATCTGTTACCTGTTGTCAATTGCGCGTCAAGTTTGTTTGTTATTTGTAAACCGGCCTGCCGCTGGCCTCAACCTTCCTAGTAACCGCTGTGCCATACGCTTTAGAACATATCGTGCAAAGGTCACGGCGGCACCCCTGAGGCGGCCGCTGCCCGTACGTTTACGAGCCCATTGTCGTGACGTCACGCCTGTGAACAAAGGTCACGGTAGGGGCTCTCCCGGCAGCCGGACGGTGACTCATACGTTGAGCTTGTCTCTCGCCGCGCCTGCGGGCATATTGGTAGTACTAGGGACGGCCAGCATATGACCGCGGTTTTCGGCGACATTGTCAATTCGTTTTTCGACTCTGCTGTTCGCTGCAAGACCAATACACATAGAAAACGGCTCGGGCATTTGGAGAAGAGCGGCTACTCTGAGGCGATGGAAGAACACGGAGATTCACACAAACGACCTGACTAGGTTGCACCGGCCACAGTCGACCGAGGTGGGCTTCCGCGCCCTTAAAGACGCCTCTGACTGGCCATTGCGCTGACACCCTGGTCGGACCACGGTCATTGATCGGACCCTGCCACTGGTTCGTGCTCAGGCTGCCTTAGCGGGTAGACCTGCTCGACCAGACGCCCCACTGGTGGGCGAGTGCTCGGTTCCGACTTTCACCGCCGGTCCAACAGCGTTCTGCTGGTTCCCGCCGATCCGGTTACGACACCGCAAGTGCCGTACCGACTCGGGCGTCCCAGGTGGGCGTAACGGTTACCACACCAGTTCGCGACCCCCAGGCTCTGTCAGCCGTCGTACGGCTCTCGGACGGACACTCTAATAGATCAGCCACAGATCAATAGGTTGTCACGGACCGTCCGTCCAGCCACGCGCTACCCACAGCGCAGTACGACAGCTTAATAAATCCAAAACACCTTGTCATCAAGGTGGATTTATTAAGCGGATTCCACTGTACTGATATTGCATTCAGCTTGGTAATTGATGCATAATTTTGATTTGTTTGCTTGTTTCCAGAGCTTCATGCACTTGGATGGTACCTTGCCTAGGTATACTTCGGCCTTGCTTTCTGAAATAAGTTCTTGAAAAGTTTCATCAAATATGTGTTTAAGTTCTTATCATATGCTGCTTTTTACAATATTTTGTGCCATTCCAGTCACCATATTTCAATTAAACTTGTTTTACTTAGAAAACAATTTAAGACAAATTCCTAGTAAATCAAAGCATCCAAGTTTTGTATTCATACTAACAGATGATCAAGATACAGTGCTGCAGGGAATGGTAAGCACATACGAGTACATTTGGAAGCAGATGTTTTGATCTTACTTTGTTGTTATTTGGAGCTGTTTTTTTAATAATTATTTGGAGGTAGGTAGTCTCAAAGCAGCTGTTGGTACTGAGTACCACACCTTTATATTTAATGTGCATGCTGCATAGTGGATGATACTTGATAAGGTACTTTACTCCTGCTTCGTGCCTTGTAGCACTCATTTGTTTTATTTCTGAAAATATGAGATTACTGTTAGTGTTTCACTTTTTGCTCCCATTTTGTTCTGTTTTGATTTCAGCTCAATGAACTTTTATGTGAAATGTGCAATCAATTGTTCAGCCTCCACAATGTTTTTTTTTTCTTCTTAGTTTCTCTTATTTTTGCGCTTCCCTCAATAATATGGTCTGATTGCTTTTCAGCATCCCATGAGTTTTACTAAGAAGTTCTTTCAAGATGGAGGCGTGGAGTTCAAGAATGCAGTAAGCCCTCTTTTATGAATGCGTTTTTGGCTATGCAGATTGGTGGTTCTAGTTGTGATGTGATCAGTGCTCTTAAAGCTCTCAAAGCGAGTTGAGTCTTGTCTGTCCCCACACCTGAGCCTGCCCTGGTATCGGTATTCGGTTATGTCCCTGGCCTGCGCGCCCCGATAGATGGCGCTCCATTCCGGGCAGTGCGTGTCGCTCCGAGCCGAGTATAGGCTCGGAGCGACCCGTGGATAATATGCTCCGAGCTGAGTATAGGCTCGGAGCGGCCTGTTGAGTCGTGCGCCGCACGGAAGCTCGCCGGTACAGGTAGTGGCAATACGCGCTCTCTCGATCGACACAGATTGTGCGGGACGCAGCAGATGGGGATTGCAGGACTGTGAACGATAGTCGCTCCCAGAGCAGAGGCGGATCCAGCTCAGAGTTTGGGGGGGGGGGCAAACAATAACAATTTATCGATTCTTTCCATGCCTCGTCCATAGGCGTAATGTTACAATTATGCCGTTTGGGAGGGGCAAATGCCCATTTTGCCCCCCCCCCCCTGGATCCGCCACTGGGTGCTCCTCCCCTGCCCATGAGATGAAATCAGGACAGGACACATTCCGTATAATTTGAGGTCGATTTCGACAAGCGGCTTACATCCTAACGAAATTTACCTTTGGAGGCAAAAGGATAATAGGCATGTGATAGCGGATGAACGGGTCGGTGGAACTTCGAGGTAATTGGCAACTGCAAAGGGGTTCATAGAGCCGTTACCCCCATTAGAACTCGATTTTAGATAGGATTGTTTGATAATGTATTGATACTCTATCTATGCCTCGTTTGCGGACGTCCGCCTGTCCCGTCCCGTCCTCAGCCCTGTGGTTTACCCTGTGTGCCCCTCGTCCGCCGCAGTTCGTGTCGACCCCGGTGTGCTGTCCGAGCCGGGCCACGCTGCTGACGGGCCGGTATCAGCACAACACGGCAGTCCGCAACAACACTCTGGCCGGCAACTGCTGCGGCAGCGACTGGAGAGGCCGTTCGGAGCCGCGCACCGTGGCGGCGCTCCTCCGGCAGCGCGGCTACAACACCTTCTACGCCGGGAAGTACCTGAACCAGGTCAGCGGACAACGGGGAACGGCACGAGACGGGGACTAGACTGTCCTGTTAACTTTTAGTTCTAATTGTGCTTTTACTTTGTAATGACTAATGGTTATTGAGGTATAAGTGCGTTTTTTTAGATGAGACGGTTGTTTCAGATGGTTCAAAATGTTAACCATCGGGCTCCTATGAAAGCACAAACTTATCAAGCTCGCTCTTATTCGTTTATGACAGATATATAGTACATATATTACCACCCTTTTTTGTACAATTCACACGATATGATCGCATTACCCTTCAATTTTTTGTTGATATATCAAGGTTTCGGGGCTAATACTCGCAAGTCACAAAATAACTCGTTCTAGTAAAGCACAGTTTTTTTTTACAATGCACATATTTGCAATATACTTGCAAAAGTCACTTTGGATGTCTGAACTTTCCTGTAGTGTAAAACAATCCGAGCAGCACATAAATGTAATGTAGTTCACCCTATCTATCGCGATTCTTATGGCCGCCTCCTTTGACACACAGCCGGCCCTCCCGAAATGATCGCCATAGTTAAAAGTCTATAGATTCGGCCAACGCGTGCACTCCTGAAACACTGCACCTCGTGCACTAATAGACCACTGGTGCTGGTTACCCATTGCACCGAATAGTATCGCTTCAGTACATCTCGGTCCGATATTCCAGCACAGATCGGCAAACGTAGGCGATACGGAGGCATAGGCCTCAGCTGCTGGGACGGCAAAACATGTAGCAATGGCTTCAAGTGGCGACGTAGACGATCACAATTCACGTCCCTTCAATGATTTTGTCAGAAATAACGACATTCCAATGATAATACGGCTCGCAACATTTATCGTCAACCACGGCACAATATTCCGCGATGTTCTACAATCCACATCTACCGAAAATGACGAAAGCCCTCGGCGTGTATTGTGTAATACCCTATCCACCCATAATCAGTATCTGCTGCTCGCTCCCGCTCCCCGACTCGGCGCGGTCCTGCAGCTGTGTCTCGGCTGCCGGGGCGGCTGGGCTCACTGCTCTGTCTCGCCCGGCCCCGGACTGTCGGCGAGCTCGTGCAGTGTGTCGTGCAGGTGCCTCCAGCCGGGCACGAGCAGGTGGTAGTAGACGTAGTCGGAGCCGTGCCAGGGGTACGGCGCGGCACACCACAGCAGCAGCAGCGTCTGGAGGAGGGCGGGCGTCGGTCAGCTGTCCTGAATTGATAATGCATAGTTCATTAGTTGGATAGCACTGGTTTGGATAGCGGTCATTGACGTGTTCAATCACAGGATGTATTCCGATCCGGTTATCCAGCGCCTTCGCATGGGTTCGTCAATACATTAATCTCCGTTCAAATTCACCTTGGCCCCCCAGTGCCTCGGGCTGGCTACAAAGCCGTGATCCCTCTGATCTTGGGTGGAATTTCTGCCAGTTTGTCGTGACCCATACTCGGTACTTATGTTGCACGGCTTGCTGTTACGACTTTATCTTTCAGCCCTATCTCGCTTCACGGACCCACCTTTGCCGTCCAGTAGCCGGGTATGAATCTGTCTGTCAGATATGAGGGTATGATCTCTTCACGGACCCACCTTTGCCGTCCAGTAGCCGGGTATGAGTCTGTCTGTTGAGTGTTGGGTATGAGTTCCCTGCTCGAACCCACCTTTGCCGTCCATTAGCCGGGTATGTCTGTTTATCGGGTATGGTGCTGTTCCTACACGGGCCCACCTTTGCCGTCCAGTAGCGGGTATGAGTCTGTCAGATATGAGGTTATGGATCTCTCGCTCGAACCCACCTTTGCCGTCCAGTAGCCGGGCAGGAGTCTGTTGGGTAGGAGGTTATGGTTCTCTCGTTCGAACCCACCTTTGCCGTCTAGTTGCCGGGTTTGTCTGTTTGTCAGGTGTGGTGCTGTTCCTACATGGGCCCACCTTTGCCGTCCAGTAGCCGGGTATGAGTCTGTCTGTTGGGTAGGAGGGTATGGCTCCTACATGGACCCACCTTTGCCGTCCAGTAGGCAGTAGCCGGGTATGAGTCTGCAGTCTGTTGGTAGGAGGGTATGGTTCCTACACGGACCCACCTTTGCCGTCCAGTAGCCGGGTAGGAGCGCCTGCAGCCGGTCGCTGACGATGGACACGGTCGCCACCACGGCGTACACGGTCCAGTAGCGCAGCCAGCGGCGCCGCCGCGCCGCGTCGCCCGACTCCAGCGCCCTCACGGAGCGGAGCGCGGGCGCCGCCAGCGCCGCCACCAGGAGGATCAGCGAACTACTGACGGCCAGCAGCCAGTAGCCGGCCAGGGCCGCCAGCACCGCTGTGGGAGAGCCACAGAAAATCACAGACTGTTACGACTGCTATTACCAATATGATCACAGAAAAAACGATCCATCCTGTCACCTTTGAACCTTTGATCGAAGCCACAGTTGAACCTTTCCCACATTGTTGAGTTATGATTGTCCCATTTTGGGTATCGAATAAAATCTGAAGATGAGACGAAGATGAGTTGAAGAAGGCTGATATCGGTAAACAATAAACATCGTTAACATTTACCATTCCGCTTTGCTAACGGAGCTGTAGACGAACCTGACCTGGACTACCATGCCTAGTGGCTAAGCATCGTAAAGTATTCATTGAATCTGTTCTCACGGATGCTAGCCTGCACAGAGGAGTCTGCCACCGGTGCCTCGGCCCTCCCGGTACCGTTCGATGTACTCACCTCTGGAGGTAGGGTGCTGGATGAGACTGTCGTCGCCGCCCAGTCGCGCCACGGCCGGCCGGACGTAGGTGTTGAGGCAGTGCGCCAGAGCCTCTGAGAGCACCGCCTCTGCCGGGGCAGCGGCGGTACCGGCGGCGGGGACGGCACTGGGCGGGGAGGGGAGCTCCTCCACCACCGGGTCCACCGGGTCCTCCCGGAGCTCCACCGTCACATAGCCGGCCAGGGCACCGTCCGCCGACCCGCCGCGGCGGCCCAGGCCCCGCAGAAACCCCCAGATGCCGCCCTTCTTCCCCATGGCTGGCGAGGGCTCTCCCGTGTCCCTGTGGTCCTCGGGTTCACTGCTCAAATCCGCGCACTGGTTAGGATGTTTATAACAGGAACTTTGTCACAAACACTTCGTGGTGTTTAGAAAGACATCACGTCCCCGATCAAGTGTTGCGAGCCACTGCAGATGTGAAATCACGGCACCACTTGCTACCACCGTCGTGCGGTATGTCCCAGTGGACGGTCGGCCCACCGGCGCACCTGTGCCGTCCGTAAACTCACGTGACGCGCCGCGGCCGCCGCCCTCACTGCGCCGGTACGATCGGTCGCGCGAGTGTCGCGGTGGCCGAGCGCGGCGCCTCGCCAGCTGGCCGGCCCCTGGGGTGACCGACCGACCGACCGAGCGGTGCGTGCCCTCCGCCTGTCACCGCTGACACTGTGGCTCAGGTGCGGGTTATCGGTCGGAGAGACCGCCGCTGCCAGCGTCGTAGTGACGACTGTCGACCGGCTGCGGGCGCTATAGACACAGGTGGTTCGTGGTCGACTGGTGTGCTGTCTGTCGGATAGATGAAACGGCGTTACTCCAGCTGTCCTGTCCTGTCCTGTCCTGTCCTGCCCTGTCCTCGCAGTTCACGCGCTACCCCCGGCGGTGGGCTCAGACTGACTGCGTCGACTTCCACCGCAGACTACGTTGTGTTGCGTGCGGTCGTCCCTCCTTCCCCGCTCGGTTGAGTGTTCAGAAGGCAGCCGTGCGATGGCCCTCGGCCGCTATCCGTTGATCTGTTCCTGTCACCGGATTAGCGCCGCTCACTGTCGCCAACTGGAAGACAAAGACACGGTCATGGTAACAGGCAGCGCGAGTGGAGGTCGACGTCAGCTACTGGCTTTGTCGGTCAGTTTTTGTCGCCCTATATTTTCCTTTGTTTTGTATTCTTAGCTACACTGAAATCATACATGGAACGTGATATGTGAAATTCATTACACGGGCTCCCGCGTCACAGCGCGCTGCTGCAAAGCAAGGTTACCGTTGCCGTTCTGTTGCTGATCCCACTGAAGGCCATCGGTCGCTCGGCGGATGTCAGTTGTTCTTATAAGTCGCTCACTCTACTCTTAGTGCCATGTCTGAGATCGTTTAAACGGCATTTAAGAGTGCTCAAGACAAGTTACATAGGCATCACAGAATGTTTCATTTATCTCTTGGAGACGGGTTAGGTACACTCGGGGGCAGATTGATGTTCCACCACTCCCTACCCATCGGGCTCCCATGGCTCAGCACTGGCTGCTGCTACCCCGAGTGTGCATATGTAGCCGATGTCGCTCCCCCTCGCTCTCCGCTATATCCAGCCAGTGCAATTAGCCGGCTGATGACCCAAAGGCTCATGAGACCCGTGACTCATGAGAACGATCAGCTGTTCGGACTCATAGCACTCTATTGTCTGTTTATCATAGTCAGGCAGCACGACAACCTCAGCTGTCACACAATGTGGTCTCCACTCTACAGATAGCCTATTTCCACGTGGTCTCTCCCCGGCCCTCGGTCGCTGACCGGTGGCCCCATTCCTCCTGATCTTACCTGTTTCTCAGACGTATGTCCGATTCTCCGCCTCTTCAGCTCCAGTTCACACCGGGCAGTTCACACTGGGCAGTTCACACCAGACAGCTCCTCCAGTCGACACTATACGACAGGCTCTTTGTTACGGCGGGCAGGAGCACTGCACCCGTCTGTCCGCGGCGCGGCGGCGGCACTGGCGGACTGCCAGCCTGCCATACCACTGTGCCCCTCCCCGTCAGGCCTCCCCACTCCGCCGCGACCACCGCGGCCGGCCGGCCGACAAAACAGTGCACCGCCGCCGACAGTGAACTCTGTCAGGGTCACCCGTCCTCGACACGGGCGACGCGCCGACTTCGACAGGTCACACAGCGGGTCACCGGCCACTGAGAAACCCTAAAAAACTGTCAGAGCGGTCGCCAAGGATGGGTCACGCGAGGCCCGGCGGGGAGGGCTGGGCTTTGTTGTGGCGCGTGTGACGCCAGAGGAGGGTCCACCGGGCGCCCGTCTGCGTCCTGTCAGTGCTAGTTCGGACACTTCTTTGTTATGTTTTACGGCGGCGGCTGATAATACGGCAGTTACGTCTCGTCAGAGCCGATACCGGCTGACGGATGAGTCAGAGTTGTGGCGGTGCAGGCGGCGGCACGACCCGACGCCCGGAGTACGGGAAAGTGTCGGACTGTTTCGGCTTGTTTTCCGCTAACGCTTGTTTCAGGCGCATTCAGGCTCGTCGTACTCCATTACCGGATCATCACTAACAGCATAGGCAATGCTGTGTAAAACGACAGTGGCGGCGGAACACCTTCATTAAAGGGGGGGGGGGCACTGCCGACTTTTGGTCCCATTCTTTCCATGCAACGCTCATAGGGCTAATGTTAAAATGTCAAATTCAAAGGGGGGGCACGGTGCCCCGGTGCCCTCCCCGTTCCGCCGCCTATGTATAACGATACAAATGTAACCCTAGTTTCACCATGCGCTCAATCTATAAAAAAAAAAATCACGGTACCGGCATTCGGCAACTGGCAAGGATCATCCGGCTAACCGGTTATGTCAATGCATGTACTGAAAATTTCGGGTCACTGAAGCCATGTAGGTAATAGCTCCGGCCAGATGAGCGCGGTGCCAGTATCTGTTTCTCCTGCCCTGCAAACAGCCGTCCCCAGGCCGTGGTTTGAACTGAACGTGTGCGCTGACAATGACTACTACCGCTGACGCGCGCCAGGCAGCTTTGTTTGCTCTCAGACTGTCGATATCTGATAGGGGACGACGCGCCGGCGTCCAAAAAACGATTACCACTTGTTGTCGTTGAACAAACACATCACTGATATATGTCACTGGCACTATATAGTTCACTGATGTAATCCTTGGACCGAATGCACGAGCTCTCTCTCTCTCTCTCTCTCTCTCTCTCTCTCTCTCTCTCTCTCTCTCTCTCTCTCTCTCTCTCTCTCTCTCTCTCTCTCTCTCTCTCTCTCTCTCTTTCTCTCTCTCTTTCTCTCTCTTTCTCTCTCTTTCTCTCTCTCTCTCTCTCTCTCTCTCTCTCTCTCTCTCTCTCTCTCTCTCTCTCTCTCACCTCCCCCTCTCTCCCGCAGTATGGCGAGCCGTCTGCCGGGGGCGTGTCGCACGTCCCTCCCGGCTGGGACTGGTGGGTCGGACTGGTGGGTAACTCGCGCTACTACAACTACACTCTGTCGGTGAACGGCACGGCGCGGAGACACGGCGACAGATACGAGGAGGACTACCTCACAGACGTCATTGTGAGTATCGACGGAGAGGGAGGGCGCTCCGAGTTGTGGGAGTTTGGAGTCGAATTAGATGGATCGTGTGGATAAGGACGGCGTGGCTCGACCTCGATTCCTTGCGCTATTTATGTGATACAGGAAGTTATACGCAAGCGCTGTTTTGCAAATTTTAAGCACGCTAAGCGTCTACGATTCACCTATGTGCACTATGTTCACGATTGTTATGCTTGCTGTTGCTACTGATATCCGAATTCCTATCCCACCGAGTAACGTTTGAGTGCTTATCTGTTTTGTTCACTGTTCACCCGTCATGTAGGACATGAATATGATGAACCCATCCGTGAAGCGCGTGCTGTTCCTTCTTTCAGACGCGGTACGCTCTGGAGTTTCTGCGGGGCCGGTCCGCCGGCGGCGCGCCGTTTTTCCTGATGGTGGCGCCCCCTGCGCCGCACTCGCCGCAGACCCCGGCGCCTCAGTACGCCCGCCTGTTCCCAGGAGCACGCGCGCCGCGCACCGCCAGCTTCAACATAGCGGCAGAGGTCAGTGCATAGTACCTATGCCCCGGTCAGTACACCGACAGCTTCAACAGACCGGCAGAGGTCAGTATACTGCCAGCTTCAATAGACTAGCACAGGTTGGTGCCACCACCAGCTTCAACATAGCGGCAGAGGTCAGTAACCAGTATACCGCCAGCTTCAGCACTGACCAGCAGAGGTCAGTACACCGCCAGCTTCAATAGGCTGGCAGAGGTCAGTGACCAGTATACTGCTAGCTTCAATAGGCCGGGAGAGGTCAGTAACCAGGATACCGCTAGCTTCAATAGACCGGCAGAGGTCAGTGCACCGCTAGCTTCAGTAGACCGGCAGAGGTCAGCGACCAGTATACCGCTAGCTTCAATAGGCCGGCAGAGGTCAGTAACCAGTATACCGCTAGCTTCAATAGACCGGCAGAGGTCAGTGCACCGCTAGCTTCAGTAGACCGGCAGAGGTCAGCGACCAGTATACCACTAGCTTCAATAGGCCGGCAGAGGTCAGTGCACCGCTAGCTTCAGTAGACCGGCAGAGGTCAGCGACCAGTATACCGCTAGCTTCAATAGGCCGGCAGAGGTCAGTAACCACTAACCAGTATACCGCTAGCTTCAATGGGCCGGCAGAGGTCAGTAACCAGTATACCGCTAGCTTCAATAGACCGGCAGAGGTCAGTAACCAGTATACCGCTAGCTTCAATAGGCCGGCAGAGGTCAGTAACCAGTATACCGCTAGCTTCAATAGACCGGCAGAGGTCAGTAACCAGTATACCGCTAGCTTCAATAGGCCGGCAGAGGTCAGTAACCAGTATACCGCTAGCTTCTTTTTTTTTGTTTTTTTTTTTTTTGTTTTGTTGGGTTAGGCCCTTTCGGTCTGACAAGACCATTGCAGAGCCGGAAGGATAATAGGAATTAGGGGGAGACATTGGTCTGGGCAGGCACCCTAGTGAGTCGCCGGGGCTGAGCCCGTCCAGAGGACAGGCCACCCAGCCCCAAGGCACTCACTGCACCCGGCTACGGGGTGCGCTCCCTCAGGAGCAGCGGTGCCGCTCCAAGGGAGCAGCCCGCATGAGATAAAGTTGCCTGTCCAGCCCGGAAGGGGGTTGCGGCGTGGAGGAGAAGGATTTCAGTATCCTGAGGATAGAAGCACGGAACGGTACGCTAGCTTCAATAGACCGGCAGAGGTCAGTTGGCTCAGCGCTGTCTCAGTGGAGGGTATTCCTATTTATAGCTGTACTGGACAGTGTGAGCTGAGCGTTCCTGTGCTGAAATGAGGCACATGAATGCCCCGCCAAAACGATTCATCTCCATGTTCCTCCCCTTCCTCTGACTCTCTGCGCCCTGATGCAGAGCGGGCACTGCCAGTCGGGTGCTGCGGGAGTCTCCCTCCCCTCCCTGATCCCTCTTTGCTCCTCTGCCCCCATGACAAGCACCGCCTACTGCACGAACCGCCGTCCCCTCAGACCCCCTCTGACCCCTCCCCCCACCCCACACACACTCTGCTCTCAGGACAAGCACCGCCTGCTGCGGGAGTTTCCGTCCCCTCTGATCCCTTCTCTGACCCTTCTCTGACCCCTCTCCTCCGCTCTGCTCTCAGGACAAGCACCGTCTGCTGCGGGAGTCGCCATCTCCTCATGGAGACTCTCTTCTCTGACCCCTCTCCTCCGCTCTGGCCTCAGGACAAGCACCGCCTGCTGCGGGAGCCGCCGTCTCCCCTGCCGGAGCCGGTGCTGCAGACCCTGGACGGCGTGTTCCGTGACCGGTGGCGCACGCTGCTCTCCGTGGATGATATGGTGGCCGCGCTGACCGAGAGGATGGCCCAGATGGGCCTCCTGGACGATACATACCTCATCTACACGTCAGACCACGGATATCACCTAGGTCAGTAGATAGGAGACAATAGACATGTACGGCTGCTGGTCTGTCGTCGAGTGTCTTCTTCACACTTTTCATAACTTCAGTTTATTGTCCCGCGTTCACGGCCGGCCGCTAAGGCTCTGAATTTCCCGCTAATATACAAAGGACTGCGCTTCGCGCTTACCCGTATTGAAAGTTCTCGCTGGCTTTGCGGTAATTAAATGATTTTTGTTTTGTTTTGTTGGGTTAGGCCCTTTCGGTCCAATTAGACCATTTCAGAGCCGGAAGGATGATAGGAATTAGGGGGAGACATTGGTCTGGGCAGGCACCCTAGTGAGTCACCGGGGCTGAGCCCATCCCGAAGGACAGGCCGATCAGCCCCAAGGTACTCAGTACTCACTGCACCCGGCTACGGGGTGCGCTCCCTCGGGAGCAGCGGTGCCGCTCCAAGGGAGCAGCCCGCATGAGATAAAGTTGCCTGTCCAGCCCGGAGGGGGTTGCGGCGTGGAGGAGAAGGATTTCCGTATCCTGAGGATAGAAGCATGGAAAGGTGTGTATTAAATGAATAAAACTGTATCATATGTTGGTCTCTGTCGTCACCTTCGGCTGCCAGTAATTTGATGTTCAAAATCTGGGCATCTCCTATAGCAATTTTGCTCTGAGCAGTTTTAACTTCCCTACCCTCTTGTCTGACGGTTCCCCGTCCCCTCCCCCAGGTCAGTTCAATCTGAGCGGACAGGTTTTACCCCCTCTCATCTGACCTTCCCCCCCACGCTCCCAGGTCAGATCTCTTTGATGGTGGACACTCATGTTTTACCCTCTCCTCATCTGACTGTTCCTCCCCCTCCCGCAGGCCAGTTCTCTTTGACGGTGGACAAGCGGATGCCGTACGAGTTTGACCTGCGGGTGCCGCTGTATGTGCGCGGCGGCCGGCTGCCGGCCGGGCGGGCGGTGCGGGCGCCCGTCTCTGCCGTGGACCTGGCGCCCACAGTGCTGCAGCTGGCTGGAATGGACCCCGACCCGAGATGGACGGCGTCTCACTGATGGAGGTCGGTGGATGGCATCGTTTGGAATTACATAAGAGCCACTTGGAGGCTCAGACTTTCAATGCATGTTTTAAGGCTGATGGTTTGAATGTTAACGTTTATATAGGTTATGTCAGTTATAACAACTTTTACTAAGATGTTAGCTAGCATATGCTTTTGTCGGCCAGTATCGATGTTTGCAGATAATTTGACGCACTTGTTCTTTATGATTTAAGTGCGCTTAGTTTTAGGTATTGTTCAACGTAAATACTGTTAAAACGTATTTGGCGATGCTTTCTAGTTTGTCACTCACGGCATATCATGACCAGACTCCTCGCCGCCCTCATTCGTCCACAGTTTGTGTCTGCCGAGTCCGGGCCTGTAACGGCCGATCCACTGACCTCTGAGCCGCCCCCGCCACTGACCTCTGAGCCGCCGCCGCGCACCGCCCTGCTGGTCAGCTATAACGGCGAAACCAACATGGCGGTGGAGCAGCCGTGTCGGTTCCGGGGCACCAACGTGTCGGTGAGTCCAGGGGGGGGACGTGGTAGGGACAGATGTGAATTGTGATGGTACGATGATCAGGGTCTGAGTGGCATTGGAGCGGGATATCGATGGGAACAGTTGTAAATATCCACGCAGGACACATTGTTTGAGTAGCTTTCACGTATTTGATGAAGCGTCAATAGCCAACATAGAGTCTGGTACACTTCGATTGGCCTGAGTGTCAATTGGCTGCCATTCGGGCCTCTATTGCAGCCATTTGGCAATTCTCTGGGCGGAACTGAAACGCCATATCGGCTCAGTACAGTCGGACCATGACCATTTCAGCCCAGTGTAAATAGTCGCACCCGTGGCCATTTCGCCACTGCTATGTCGAACGGGCCCAATTCCACTTTTCCAGCTCAGTGTTGACCGGTTCGTGATTCGAGTCTGACCCTTGCCTTTCCGCACTGCAGTTACGAGTAGGACGCGTGTTTTCCCCTTTTCGGCTCATAGTTGACCAGATTCCGGATTTTAGC